>NW_021680458.1:203288-204062 GCF_001412515.2 Diachasma alloeum | reverse complement strand
TGTCTCTCGCGTTCAGATACTCTGCACACTTAAGTATCCCCAGCATTTCTGCTTGAAAGACGGTTGAATGGTGGCCCAGTGGAAAACTCTCTCCGAAGCCATCGTTCAGACGGTAGACGCCTGCCCCAAAACTTTCATTGAAGCCGATTCCTTCCGTAAACCAGTAGTCCTCTCTTGGTCCTGATTTAAGTTCCGAGTTTAGCCACTCCTGTCTGGGTGGTATACTTGTTCTGAAAGTTTTCCTGATCTGATACTTCCTAGGAATCCTATCCGTCTTACCTATGAAGGGTCGATCATTGATTAGGCTAAGCCTTGTATGGCCTTGGCCCGTCATCTTCCATTCTAGTTGGCACCTTAGTCTATATGCAGTTGTGGTAGCACAACTCACAACCCTAAGGTCGAGGGGTGGGATACTGAGTGCTATTTCTAGCGCCTCAGTAGGTGTCGATTTCATGGCTCCTGTTGCAGCCCTCAGGAAGGTTCCCTGTAGGCTTTTCAACAGGTTCCTTGTTTCCGTCTTACTCACCCTCGGCCACCAAATGACCGCAGCGTATAACAGTCTCGGAAGTAGAACAATTTGGTAGAGCCAGAGCATCATTTTAGGATTGAGTCCCCATGTCCTGCCCACAGCTCTTCTGCACGCCAACATAGAGGCAAACACTTTATTTCTCTGTGTATAGATATGTTCTTTCCAGCTGAGTTTCTTATCCAAGAGGACACCCAGATATTTCACTCTGTTGGTGTAGTTTATCTCCGAGCCATTTAGCTTCAGAG
>NW_021680458.1:202752-203108 GCF_001412515.2 Diachasma alloeum | reverse complement strand
TGGTGTAGTTAATCTCCGAGCCATTTAGCTTCAGAGGTTGGATCTTTTCCAGTTTATAATTTCTGGTGAAAACCAGGACTGTTGTCTTAGGTGGATTTACCGATAGGCCAGTTACCCTGCACCAGTCCTCAATGATATTGAAGGCTGTTGCCATCAGGTCCCTTAGCACCCTCAGAAATCCGCCTTTCACAACAACTGCCACATCATCGGCGAAACCGATGACGTGGAAGCCGGCCTCACTTAGTTGATTTAGAAGTCCATCTACAACCAGGTTCCATAGCAGGGGCGAGAGAACTCCCCCCTGCGGACAGCCCCTAGTC
This sequence comes from Diachasma alloeum, assembly GCF_001412515.2. Lineage (NCBI taxonomy): Eukaryota > Metazoa > Arthropoda > Insecta > Hymenoptera > Braconidae > Diachasma > Diachasma alloeum. Next base: position 202,788 of record NW_021680458.1, on the reverse strand, counting down.
GGACGTCCCTCCATACATGCCCTCCCATATCCCGCC
>NW_021680458.1:164886-202624 GCF_001412515.2 Diachasma alloeum | reverse complement strand
GCGGTATCTGTTGATCTTCCCTCCCTGTATGCATATTGACAGGGGGAGAGGGGTCTGTCAGCCAAGGGCCCGGCCTTGATGTGTCTATCCACCAGACTCTCGAGGGTCTTCAGGATGAAGGATGTGAGGCTTATAGGACGGAAGTCTTTTTTTATATAACCGGTTTTTCCAGGCTTGGGAATGAATACTATCCTAGTCTCATTCCACACACTAGGGACATGTTTAAGGGCTAGTGTGTGTTTAAGGGTTCTTAGCTTTGTTAAAACCTTTTCTAGCCTTGCCCCTCAGCCCACTGAGTTTCTCTGACCACCAAGAAATCTCAGTGGGCTGCTCTTTCGGGATTAGCCTGCAGTTTGTCTCGAAGGAGTCCATGATGGCCTGGTTTAGGGCAATCGAAGCCTCCTCCAGCTGCTTTTTGTTATTAAATCTGAGGATGATATCCCTAAGATTGTCAGATAGACTTTCTCGGTAATTTCCCCAGTTTTTTCGTCTTGGGTTTCTTACCCATTCCGTTTCTTTTACTATGTGGATGGACATTCTTATGGTTTGATGATCGGACGCTGAGAGGTCCTTTGAGACCCTCCAGTCTCCAATCATGTCTGCCACTCTATCCGTCCCCAGAGTGATATCTATGACCTCCTGTCGTCTCCGATCTATGAAGTGTGACCTTTCAATATTTAGTTAGTATTAGTATTATTTCCTAAAAGGGGGATTTAGGGCAATTAAATAATGAGGACAAATGAGGGATAAAATTAACTGAATATCTATATTTCTATTAATTTACATAATAGATCGTCGTAAGACGCTTGAAATGCCTTTTACTTGGATGTAGGGTTATGGGTAAGGCCAGGCAACTTTTGTACACGTAAAAAAGGGAGTGACTCTAATGCAGAAAAAGGGGAGAAGCTAGTCGTGTCGAGGGAATGCAACTAAATATAAGAAGAATAACTAAATGGGAAAGAAACAAAAGAGTGTAGGCTCACCGTTGGGGGGTATGGAAGGTAATATTGTTGGGTCAAGAGGGAAAATGAGGGGGGTAACTCGTACTCACGATGGGACTTCACTCTAGCGAACACGTGGAATTCCACCGGCGCCTTGCACTCCTTCAAAATACCAGGGCGTTTTCCTGGAGAGCCTCCTTTCCACCTCGGGGTTTCCTGGGCACCAATACTAGAGCTGGGATGAGCTCGATGTATCGAAAATCCTCTTTTTATCCGCCAATACTTCCGGGCGAATTTTACTGTATTCACTATTACTACTTTCGGGCACGTGGCGACTCACGGGGCAGCTGATGCACGGGTGACGGTCTCTTCTTTTCCTTCGCGATTCGTGGGGGTTCGTCAGGTATCGATGTCCTTCGGGTTTTAATTCGGGAGCAATCGGGGCCAATCAGCACGGGTGAGTGGTGACGATGACCACAATCCAGGGATGTCTCGCAAGGGATTATTGCTGGTGTTGAATACTCGGGGGTCTAGTATGGGGAATTTCCAGGAGACGATAGCTTCTCCAATTGATCGGGTGGGGCCGGAACTGATGTCTTCCTTCGGCTGATGTCTTCGTGATGTCCATGGGCGGGGGTAGAGGGGCGATGAGGGGAAAAATCTGTGGAAGGGGTATCCAACGGTGGCGGGATTTACCTTCTAGGGGCCAGTGTGTAGTNGAAGGAGTCCATGATGGCCTGGTTTAGGGCAATCGAAGCCTCCTCCAGCTGCTTTTTGTTGTTAAATCTGAGGATGATATCCCTGAGATTGTCAGATAGACTCTCTCGGTAATTTCCCCAGTTTGTTCGTCTTGGGTTTCTCACCCATTCCGTTTCTTTCACTGTGTGGATGGACATTCTTATGGTTTGATGATCGGACGCTGAGAGGTCCTTTGAGACCCTCCAGTCCCCAATCATGTCTGCCACTCTATCCGTCCCCAGAGTGATATCTATGACCTCCTGTCGTCTCCGATCTATGAAGGTAGGTTCTGACCCCCTATTAAGGATGTTTAGACCGGCCCCCATTATGAATTCCTGAAGGCTTTCCCCCCTTCCGTTAATGCCGGTGCTCCCCCATGCTACATGGTGCGAGTTGGCATCACAACCTAGCAGGAGTTCAAGTCCCCTTTCCTTCACATGGTTGCATAGGTCCTTTACTTTTTTCGAAGGAGGTGGTTCAGCCGAGTCATAGGGCATGTAAACTGACTCTACAACCAAGCGCATTTCCTCGCCTTGTCCCAGGCCCAGATCCACTTGTTCCATAGCCAGGTCTCTCTCACTAGCCTGTGAACAGAAGAAAGATTCTAGTCCTTTAATAACAATAAAAGATCTAATTTTTTCCTGAGTGTTTGCGTGATAGATTCTGCCACAACCACTGAGGCCCTTAATAGCATTGTCCACTATCCATGGTTCCTGGATCATTGCTATGACAGTCTGCATCCCAGCTAACAGCCTGACTAGAGTAGCCGAGGCTGCTTTGCTGTGGTGCAAATTTATCTGTACAATGTGCACCCGGGTTGCAGCCATAATGATGACTACTTTCCTGGTACCTCTATGTACCCTTCTTCTGACTTTCACCACGGTCTTTCGCAAGCAGCTTGACAGTTGCTTTTTGAATCCCGCAGTGCAGTCTGAAGTTGCAGGCTTTCAGAACAGAGAGTGATCGGTCGTCTATCAGCGCAACGAAGTGAGCACTTTTCGCGTCCCTGCTCTCACTGCCCCGAGCGACAACCCACTCTCTGGCCTGCAGTCCTGTATTCTGTTTCTCAAGGAAGCATAGTACTTCTTGAGCGGTTAGATCTGGGTCTTCCACGTGTAGCACAACCCTGTGCTTCTTGGGAAGCTCGGAGGCTGCGACCACACGTACAGTAAGCCCAGCTATTTTGTTTTCGGGGAAAAGGCTTTTCAGTCAATTTCCCGTTTCCTCATCAGTGCAGTACACCATTGCCACACCTTCTCTTCCCCAGACACTGTTGAAGGTGGGTGCTTTCACCCCGTCAGGTAACGCCAGGATGGCCCCCTTCAGGAGTTTCTTTACCTCCGTTATCTCTTCAGTGCCCAGTTTCTGATCCGGATATGACTCCGGCATAACTGCAAGCTTGAATGAGCTCGCCGTATTCTGAGCATATGTGCCCTGATCCTGCGTTCTCATTCTCTTTTCTTTCGGTCTGACTGAGGTGGTTGGCCTGGTACGCTCTGATGGAAGGCGTTTCATTGCTTTCCTCATACCCCCCTCCCCCTTCCCCTCATCGACCTTCACTGCTGCATCCGCCAAGGTTACAATCGCCCCCGAGGTTTGATGTAGCTTCGCTCTCTTGCGACGTCTTCTCTCGGCTCCACTCAGTCTGATCCGATTCACATCGGTACCAGACTGGTCAGCCTTGTCAGACTTCGTGTGTTCGCCATCGCTGGTCCCACCCGAAGTTACTTTTTCAAAACTGAGATTTTTTAGATTGGTTTCCATTTTGGTCCCACGAGTACCGCGGTTAAGCGTTTTCACCTGGTGTATTGCCGCGATTGCCCAGGGCTTGGCTTGTCTCGGGTGGGTTACACCCAAGACTACTCTCAGAGGTCGCCTAGGTTTCTGAGAGGCACCGTTAGCGACACAACTCCCGCTGTGCCACGCATACTTAGGCACGGTATGGCCGAGGCGATGGCTTACGCCGCTCACACACATGGATTGGGTGGGCTCCTTTTAGCGACCGCGGGCGGCGGTAGTCCTTAAGACCTCCACCGCCCGCGACCGAGCCCCCTCACTAACGACAAAGTGGGAACCCAGTAGAGGGGGTCTCAATGGAATAAGTATTCCAAAAAAAATTCTCCATGAAATAAAAAATCAGTCGGAGCAGGACCAACGTTCTTGGCGCGGAGTTTTTCAACTCACTGTCTATATCAATCTAATCCTCCATCCTTTGACCCGCGATCTATCTAGGTTAATCAAAATATATGTACCCGTTTATACAATGTTTTGGAGATTCATTTCAATTAATCAACTTCGCATAAGCGATTTGACATTTTTGGTGTTCCCTAAATTCTTTGTTCGCACAATAACTTGAGGAATAATTGGGATATGAATGTGACGTGAGAAAACAGTTTCTTCAGTAAATTGAAAAAGGGAATTTCTATTGATCCATTCGGAAGCTTAGTACCAATGGATTTGGTAGGAATAAAAAATTCAAATACAAATAACACATAAAGTAACAGTCACATGCCGTCTGCAATATAGGAGCGGTCAACTGCTTGTTTACAAAAACATTTGTTTTTGTGTTTCAACATAACAATTGCAAAGCTTCCATTCAGAATCCAAAAATTTAAAAGTCCTAACAATAATGAACATAGTCTAATTATGAACGAAATTTTGGACATCACGCCTCAAAAAAGTTCATAGGAAAATCTAGCGAATTCTAGAGAAAATTCTATTGAATTTATATTGTTTTATTTTTATTTATGCCATGTATGACCTACTCGGCCTTTTACATTTTTGGATAATTATCACAGTTTCGTGTTAGAATCATGAATAAAGTCTACATTCAAGAATAATGTCCCAGAACCCATTTCCGTTCTGAACAAGCTATGCCATAGTACGAAAGAGAAAACAAAATTAATATTTGAAACTTTGGTGTAACAATGCCGCAAGTTTGTAGATGCCGGCACAACGGAGCCTCCAGTCGGTGAGGATAATCACTCGGCTTCGTCTTGCTGCGGTGGCTTGCCCATGCCCATGCCTCCCCTGATGTCCAGCCCTGTTTCCAGCTCTATCGCCAACGTCTCGAAACGCCAAGAATAATCACAGAGCGATTCGAGAGGGGGGCCTTTCATAGCACCTATCAGCTTATTTTCAAGCTCTCGTCCCCTTGCTCCATCCCTCCAGCGCTCCAACGGCTTCGTCCACTTCTCCTCAATGAGAAGAAGTGCTTGACCACATGTCCAGATGTGCTCAAAGGACTCCGGTTCCATCTGGCATACTCTGCAGGTATCGTCGTAAAACCCCTTCTTCCCTTCGCGGCCGAGGTTGCCGCATCGCAGCCTCGCCCATTGCTCCTTAGATTTGTCAGAGATTGTCATGTCTTCCCAGTAGAAGTAATCCTTTACGTTCCCGTTTTGGTCGACGAAGGGGATGCCTCTGCGCCAGTTGAGATAGTTGCCACAATATGAGGAGTTTTCCGCTCGTTCTCTATCCGTGGCCTGTTCTCTTTGCTTCAACAGGTCGCTAACCCTCGAGAGCCGTTCTAAGCACTCCTCGCCCTCGGGGATTCTCCAGAGGTCATGCGCCAGGTCTCCAAAACCTACTTCTCGGAAGGTCTCGTGAATCTTTGCGGCCCATTTCGATGGATTCCCATTGCTCAGATTCCTCAACTCCTCTCTTAGACAGATTCTTGGCCATCTATCATCCTCCATTGCCAAAACCTCTGCCATATACCTTGTTGCCCTATTCACTGCCAGTATTCTGAGGCTAGGCCTTCGGGACTCTAGTCTCACCAAGTAGTTCGGTGTATTTCGGCTCACCCCCAGACTCATCTTGGTGAGTCTTCTCTGAACTCTCTCGAGGGGTTCGCTGGTCATCCAGCCCCAGATCTCCACTCCGTAAATAGCCCCGGATCTTGCCAGAACGTTCTGCAGATACATACGCCTTTTCAGGGAGCGAATCCCCGCTCTCTTGATAAGTCCCCATGTGGTATTTATGAGCCTTTGTGCTTTTGCTGCCATTTTAGCGAAATGACGAGAGAAAGTGTTTCCTGAGGCGAACCAGAAGCCCAAGTATTTAAATTCTTTAACTACTTCTAGCTCCCCTCCCCTCCATCGCCATTTTTCCTCCGCTTCATTCTTTTTTCGTCCCCCATTGCCGAAGACCATCATTTTGGTTTTCTGAATGTTCGGAGTCAGTTTGTTTCTCCTGGAGTAGCTCTCCAAACGTCTAAGCATTCCCCTCATCCCTGCCGCCGTTTCAGCGACCAGGACAACATCATCGGCAAATTTGGGGGAGAAAATTCGTGTGCGTCCGATCGTGGAGCCTCCGACCCCCGCCTCTCTGAATTCTTCCTCCATGTCGTTAATGTACATAGCAAATAAGAAAGGGCTCAACGGGCATCCTTGTCGTACGCCTGCCGTGGTGCTGAAGCTGTCAGATATAGCCTGGCCTATGAGAATCTCATTCTCTGTTATCGCATAAATACCTCGAATCATTTGATGCATCCTGCCTCTCACCCCGTATCTCCACAGCTTGGTCATCAGAATCTCCCTGTCAACTAGATCGAAGGCTGCCTTATAATCGATAAACGCAGCATACAGCTTGCCGCCACGCGTCCTCAGTCGGTTGTTGATCAAAGCATTGATAGTGAAAATATGGTCTCTCGTACCCCTCTTAGGCCTGAACCCAGCCTGGCTCTCGCAAAGGATGTTTTCAGACTCCGCCCAATTGGATAATCGATCTGTCATGATCCTTGCCAGCAACTTATAGCAGACATCCAGAAGTGAGATCCGTCGATAGTTAATCGCCAAGTTCTCATCGCCTGCTTTGAAGATTGGAAAGATTCTTGCCTTCCTCCACCCGGCTATCAGATCTCCCGATCTCCAGACCTCTTGGAGGACCAAAAAAAGCTCTCCGAGGCCCTCCGGCGGCAGCCGCAGGAGGCATTCCTTCGGTATGCCATCCTCTCCCCGGGGGCCTTGCCGTTTTTCAGACCCTTGAGGGCCATCTCCACTTCCTCCACCGTGATGTCCGCGTTGAGGGGGTCCTCCTCCAGCCCGTCGGCGGTTGCCGGCGTAGTTGCCGCGTTATCCCGGTCTGCGTCCCTGGCTTCCTGATCAGAGCGGCTGCACTCCTGGCTTTGGTTTCTGTCCTGCTCCTCGATGGCCCCCAGAAGTTGCCTGAAGTGCTTTAACCAGACCTCTTCTGAGATCTCGCCTCTTTTCGTAATTCTTCCTCTTCTGTACTTTTTTAGAGCTGCCCAGAGCGCTGAAATCCCCTCGCTCTGTTCGATTGCTGACCACTCCGCCTCTCGATGTTCTCTTGTCTTGTTTTTTTGGAGCGTTTTCAGCTGTTTCTTCTCTTCTAGGTGCTTGGCTGCTAATCGATCGTCGGTTGGCTGGCTGAGGCGTGCTTTCAGGGCCTCAAATACCCTTTTCCGCTTCTCTTTGTACTCTTCATCAAACCAGGGAGGAGACTTTTCCGTGTATGAGGGTTTCCCTGGGATTTTCACCAATCCAGTATTCCTCGCTGCGGTCCAGATAGCGTCTTTAATTTTCTCCCACGCTGTGTTTTTATCGAAGGTGCTGTTTCCGATTTCTGGTACCTTGAATGCTAAACCCTTAGGCTTTGGACGTTGGTTTTCTTGGTTCTCATCTTGCGGGGGCTGGGGCCAGATTTTTTCCAGTTCCTTACGGTAGTCCACTATTAGACCCTCGTTCCAGACTATTTTTTCCCTCTGTACCAATAGGGGGGCTTCCGGCTCTCCCTGTGTTCGGCGACTTCCTAGTTCCAGTTCAAATCGGACCGGCAGGTGGTCTGATTCTAGCCGCAGGCAAACCTCCAAGTCTCTAATCAGTGGGACTCCTTCATCTTCTTTCACGAGTACCAGGTCTACGACCGATCGGCACCCCTTCCCCACAAAGGTGACTCTGCCGTTTGGGTCGCTCTCTGTCGTACCATTGGCTATAAGGAGACCGAATTTCTCGCAGAAGTCCAGCAGTTTTCGTCCCTCTGGATTGAGTGACGGGTCTTCTGATTTTCGTGTGCACATCGTGGGTAGTTGCTCTTCGTCTTCTACGAGTGGGCCCGGATGATCGGCCGTGTGAGCGTTCCAGTCACCAGCTAGTACCACTGCATCACCGCTGATGCATAACTCTTCCATGAGCGGTGTTAGAGCCTGTGCTACCTTTTTCATGCCTGCATTGTTGTATACTGCGACTATGCAGAGGCCTCCTCCATTCTTGGTCACGAGGCCCCGTATGAGAAGTCCATACTGCCATTCCTCCACCCGTAGATTTCCTTGCAGCCCTTTCTTGATTCCAACTACAACACCTCCTGGGGCCCTGCCTTTTCTGTGAACACGAACCGCCACCTTCATTGCCCAGATATAATCCTTATCTAATCTATTAATCCACCTCTCCCTATCCTTCTCTTCAACCCACGTTTCCTGGAGTATTAAAATGTCAAACTCCTTTAGGAACTTCCAGGCCCGCCTAATATTCATCATGCCTGAGAGGTTCCAAGTGACTGCGTCGATTGTGCTACTTTCCCCCTCCGCTCCTTCGATCACGAAAGGGCTGCCTACGTGGGAATCGCGTGAATCCCCCGTCCCCTTCGTTCCATGACCAGGCATCATCTCCAACTATGAGTTTAGCGTACCCCACCTTTGCTGGAACTCCGGCTCGGTCTAGTCGAGTCGCCTCGTCGTTGAGAGTTTTTTGAATGTAAATTTCTCTTGCCGTGAGGTCATCGTCCAGCCATAGGTCCCTTTCTGCTAGTCTTCTCAGCCTATTCTTTCTCCTGATGATGGCCAGTTTGTTCCTACGGGTCTTCAGCTGAAAAACGATCGTATCTTCCACCACCCACATCCTTTTCACCTGAGGTCTGATTTTGGTGGCTTCCTCAATAATATTGCAAACTTCGAATTCGAGGAATTGGAAATCATTGTTTGGACTGAGTCCCTCCCAGCCTCTCACTATCAGGTTCTTTTTCCTCAGTTTCCTTGCCTCCATTTCTGATTCGAGGTCTTCCCTGTTCAAACGAGGAAAGGGCCCGGGCTTGTAGGAGGCTGGCCCTTGTGGGCTGCCTGCAGCTCCAGAGTCTCCTCGCTTCTGGTTGTAGTAGGAGTTGGTTTCTCTTCCGCTGTTTCTGTGCCCCCGCTGCCCATGTGAGTTGTATTGCCCCCCGCTAAACATTTGACTGGGCCCGCAAACGTTTTGGCTCTGCTCTGAACTAGTCTGGTAGCCGGGTTGCTCTACTACTTCTCTGCGTTCCCATCTGTTTCGCTCCCCCCCCGGTCTGTCCCAGGGGCTGGCGAACTGGTGAATTTTGGCCAAAAGACTCTGTCTCTGAAAATCGTTGCACTCTCTGACTGCTTCTGTCCCTTTCAGCTCCTGTCGACAGGGCGCCCTGTCGGTGAGAGTTTTTGTTCCCAATTCCGGCTGGGGACCCATCTTTCAGTTGATGCCTTTTCCGATCAGTGGATTTCTCGGTGAAGCTGCGTTCCGAGTCATTGGCAGTCGTACCGTCTCCTCCGTCAGTCGGGCTCGATTCAGTGTCTTCGTGGCCCCTGCTCCGGCCGCATTCACATGTGTTTGTACTTTCGGAGAGTTCTCTCACCTGTTTCTTCAGCTCGGCGATCTCGTCGAGTAACTGTCATTGTGCCACTTCCGCTATCCGCTGCGTCCTCAGGAACCCCTCTTCATAGCGGGTTTCCAGATCATCCATCCGTTTGGTCAAGTACGTCTGTAGCCTTCCCACCAGCCCACCTACATCCTCCGCCAGCCTCTCGTATTCCGTTAAAGTGACTGCCTCGAGACCCTTATCCGTGTTCCTCGGATTTCTTGTCACGTCAAAGACCCGTGGCTCCTCCGTGTTCTTCGGATTTCTTGTCTCATCAAAGGCCCGTGGCTCCTCCGGGGCTGTCGCACACCCGGTTTCCGGCGCCGATTTGGGGTCCCCTTCAACCAAAATTCCCTCTCCCTGCAGTGTTTGGTGTGTCAGGAGGTCAATCAGATCCTCTGCCCCTTTCCCCGTCTTGGCGCTGTCAATCGGGGACCTGGCTAGAGCTATTGAGGGTAAGAATGTCTTGACCATGTCATCCAGCGCAGCTCCCTTCTGCTGGGGTGTCCCCTGCCTGCTTGAGTCATCGAGCTTTTTGGCTGGGGTTCTCTGAATGGGCATTATGTACGGGGAATTATTAGCACTGAAATATCTGTCCAGTGAAGTAGGCCTGAGGATTTTTTTATTGTTATTGACGTCTCCCTTCCCGGTTTTTGATTTACCCTGTGGTCTCCCTCTTTTGCTGGGCGTAGCTGTCACTTCTCTATCCTCAGCCCTGATCTCTTTCTTACGACTCCTCGTGAGAGGTCTGTCACTTTTGTCACTACTGTCTCCTCCAGGACTTGCCACTCGCAGTTTCCTCTGACCTTCGGCTGTGTCTGAATCGGATTCCTGCCCGCCCTTTCCTAGTGGACTAGTCGTCCTAACCTCTACCTTATTGTTTTTACCCATTCCCAGTGCTAGAATGGGTTTATTGGCCCCTAAATTAGTCCTCTCCGGACTCGCGACCGCTGCATATAAGAAAACTTCACGCCAATAATTTTATGGGAAACTTTATTAATAATAAATAATCAGTAAAAGGGCAGGAGCCTATAACAAACTTGTGCACTAGCCATCAGCGCCCCTCTATTGAATTTATAATGAAGTTCTATTGAAAATTCTATTAATTTTTGACTGATTCTATTCGAAAAAATTCGCTGCGAAATAAAAAAAAAGTTAAAACAGTAGCTTTTTCATAGGAAAAATCAGTAGAACTTCATCTTTCTATAAAACGTTTTCCATTGAAACATTTTCTGTAGGAATTCTTCGACGTGAAGAAAGGAAATAAAAAATTGTACAAAGTTTGAGCCGCAGAATATCGATAAAACAATAATAGACAAAATTAAATACTTTTCCACTTGAATACCAATTCAAATACTAAATAATCCGTCATTTAATAAATAGCAATACTGAAAATACTGAATATCGATTCATTTAGTATTTAGAAACTTGGGAAAATATTAAATACTACAATATGTAGTATTTTTCATACACTTAAATACGAAATAGTCAAATATTTAGTATTTAGGTCTCCTCTAAATACTAAATAATTAGTCATTCAAATATTTAGTACTCAGTATTTAGTATTTATTGTTTCTTTTTTAACAATGAAAATTTTGTTCGAAGGAGGGGAGGGGGAGAATAACAGTCAAAATTCTACAATGATCAAAACGTCACGAGGGTCCAGTGTGAGAGTAAAGAATGAGGGTCAGGTCTGTGGATAAAAAAATTAGTGTCACAAGAATGGGGGTCAGAAGCAAGGGTCGCAACTGAGGGTCACAAGGATCTGGCGTAAGAGTGCGAAATACGGGTCAAAACGAAAGGTCACGAGATTCGAGGGTGAGGGTCAGAATTAAGAGCAATAATAAGGTTCGAAATGAATGTTCGAAGCTAAAGATCACGAGAGTCAAATGTAACAGTAGAAAATGAGTGTCAGATGTGAGAAGGAAATATAAGGAACACAAGAATAAGATTCAAAAATAAGAGTTTAAACTAATGGTCACAAAAATGGAGGTCAAAAGTAAAGGTAAAAACTAAGGGTCACAAGGGTCAGATGTAAGTGTCAGCTACAATTGTCAAAGATTGAAGTCAGAAACAATGACCAAATCTAAAGATACCAAATCAGATGGCGTGAGGGTTAGACATAAGGGGTAGACATGAGAGCCAAAAATGGAAGTAATGGGTCATAAGGGTCGTGAAGGTGAATTTTTTTTTCGCAGATCTGAATGTGTATGCCATTCTCTATCGTTTGGGACATACTTTTTTTTCATTGAAAAAAATTTTGACCCTGATGACCGCAAGTTTTTAATCTTGTGACCCTAAATTTGACTAAAGATTTACGCGTTCCATGCAATTTTTTATCGTTTGAAACACACTTTTTGCCGTTTAAAAAAATTATGATCTTATGACCCTGAAATTCGAACCTTCATAACCCTACAATTTTGACCTTCATGACCCTCATGACCCTAAAATTTTATTCCAAATCTGGATATGTCATGCAATTTTCTATCGTTCAAGACATACTTCTTTTTACTTCAAAAATTTTGACCCTTATGATCCTAAAATTTTATTGCAAATTTGAACGTTTCATGCAATTTCTTATTGTTGGAGACACTTTTTTTCGTTCACAAATTTCGCCTTGCATTGACATCCTTAGCTTCGACACTTGTCGAAGGATCATAAGGATTGAAATTTTAGGGTCATAAGGGTCAAAATTGTTGTGAACCGAAAAAAAGTGTGTCAGAAATGATAGGAAATTGCATGGAACGTCCAATTTTTCAGTCAAATTTTGGAGTCGTAGCAGTTGACATTTAAGTTTATGAGGGTCAAAATTTTTTCGAATATAAAAAAAAAGTGTCTCAGGCAAGTTTTTCTTTGCTCTATGGGATCAAAGATTCGAGACGAGTTCGATTCTCTGGACGAGCTGGCCCGAGTCGTTAGAGGGAACTTGCGTTCAGCAAATGCAATTCTGGAGTCAACAGCGGAGACTTCTGAAGCGCAAAGGTTCCGTCACGGTGTCACGATGCGCAGAGCATTGAATTTCAATTTTACAAGAAGGAACCGTGCTTCCAGTTCGTTGGCCAAGGGGGATCCACGACGTTCACGGAGTATGGATCACCTCGCGGCGGATGTTCCACTACAGCCACAAGGGCACCAGGAACAAGAGGTGCAACACCGGTTGCACAGTCGAGGCGGTGTGCCTGTGCGACCGGCATCACTACCGCCGCAGCAGCAAGAGCAGAGAACCACTACGTGAAAGCCGCGAGAAGCGGTACTCACCTGGGTTGACTGGCAGGGAACAGAGGGAGGAGTTGAGCACACCAATGACTACTCCAATCTCGGTGCCCGGGGGTTCATTGCTCCTTGGAAATTTTACTCCACCGTTGCAAGACGGGGGACACTGCCAGAACAAGATATTTCGAGGATTCGAAATGTCGACACCCAAGATATCGTCCGAGACATTAATGGAACAGAACATGTGGTGCAGGACATGTTGAAGGTATTGGAGGATGCGCAAAGCCGGTTACGAGAGGAAGCCGAAGAGCGACGACGATTGGAGAACGAGTTGCAGAAGGCTTGGAAGGAGATATATCACCATCGTGATACAGCCGGGGGGGCCAATCCATCCAATAACCATCTCAGTCCTGGTGGTGGTCTGAACCAGAGACGACTCATTGACCTAAAGAGTGCACTGCAATTGGTTTATTCATACAATTTTAAGAGTGCTGATGAGTTGATACCTTTTTTGGGATCGTGTGAAGGCGCGAAAGATTTATTACAACCTGAGCTGCATTCAACACTTCTTAAAACTATTTTGAAAAATAAATTGACTGGCAAAGCATTTGTACAGTTGAAGCATAAAACAGTAGAGAATCTCGACGAACTGAAGGTAGAATTAGAAGCCTTGTTCGGCAAAACAAAATCACTCGTTGGATTGCATGTAGACTTCAATAATTTGCAACAACGAAATGATGAGGATGTCAGCAAATTTGCAGCCAGAGCTGAGCGAATGACTCTTGATTTAATTGTGGGCATACAAAACTTACTAGCCAGCGATTTGGACGGGATAGAAAAAATTGGAACTAGGAAGGCCTTGTTAACCTTGGCAAAGGCTAATTTCGAGCAGGGTCTGCGCGGACAAATTCAAATTGTGGTCCGAGCAAACAACTACAAGACGTTGCATGAAGCCTGTCTAGGAGCAGTTGAACTGGAGAAAACTATGCCGGGGTTCCAGGGGTTCTCAAAAAGCTCTGTGACTTCTGGGGGAGGCTCCGGTAGTTCCAGGCGTTCTCAGGAAGGGAGTCCTAAATCAACGGGACGGCAATCCCTGGGGGCGGGGTGTTTTGCTTGTGGTCAAGCAGGACATCAGACAAGGGAATGCAAAATGCAGCGGAAATCAAGTCTACCTGTTCCAGATCGACGCGGTATTCACGCATATGGGACGGTGTGTAAATTTTGCAACACTCCAGGGCATGAAATTACTTCATCTTACAAACTGAAGAAACAATGTGGAATTCCTGACAATGCGGAATTGCAGGTGAAGGAGAAAAATGACGCTGCAAAGCAGGTCAATAAAAATGGTGACAGTAGCGCGAGGAGGATTCATAATAAAAACAAGAGCACGTCGAATGGGGACACATTGTCAATGGGGGCAATCCAAGTTGCCATGATGCAAATTTCTGAAGCTGAGGGTCACGAGAATCAGCAGGAGACCACTGCTTTGGGGGATTCCCCTCTCAGAAGATTAATTACATCTGCTGAGCCATCGAAGACTAAGAATCATCTTATTTTGTCGACGGATGAGCTCAAGCAGCCCACGATGTTCTTAGCTGACTCTGGGGCGGCCATATCGGTGATAAAGACTGGAGAATTGAAGGAGGATGTGAAGATCCGGCTTGGGGGGAGGATACTGCGAGGAATTTCAAACCAAGACATCGGGACACTTGGGAAAGTGGAAATTTATTTGAAGACAGGCCAGGAGGAGTTGGGACACGTGTTTCACGTTGTATCTGATGAATTTCTATGTTTCGGCGGAATTCGTGGAGAAGATTTCTTCCATTCCCGGGATCTATTTACGTCGGTAAAGCCTGAGAGACGTGTCACCGTAAATGGCACACGTTTATAACTTTTCCGACCTGAAAGACCAATCATGGTGAAGGCTAGAACAGAGATTTTAGCCTAGGCTACAACTTCAAGCACGAAAAATGAGATCGTGCGTAAAATACAATTGCAACCTGGCGTTTTTCTGGGTGAATGCCTCAGGAAACCACGTGACGGCCGAGCAGTCGTATGCGTCATAAACACTACTGAGAATGACATATTTTTGAACGTACTGGTGGTGAAAATCAAGGAGTTGTGCGCAGCCAAGGAAATAATGCTGATGAATATGCAAGAGGGAAGTAAGTCGAAACGAGATCGCATAAAGCTACTTCATGAGAATCTGAAGATTTCTCACCTCAATCAAGAAGAATGAGAGAGTCTTCTGAAAATACTGGAGGAGTACAGCAACATTGTACAACTTCCAGGGGATCCTCCAGGGGTCACCAACCACTTAGAACGTTCCATTCCGATTGTTCCGGGGGGAAAATCTGTCAATATGCGAACACATCGGTTGCCACAGTGTCAAAAGAAGGAAGTGGACCGTCAAGTCAAAGAGATGCTGAATAACGGGGTAATCCATCCAAGTAACAGCCAGTGGAATGCGCCATTGCTCGTTGTTCCAAAGAAACCCGATGCGTCAGGCAAAGTCAAGTTGCGATTAGTCGTTGACTTTCGTAAATTGAATGACGTAACAGTTGGCGACTCATACCCACTGCCGAATATCTGTGATATACTCGACCAGCTGGGCAACGCAAAGTATTTCACCACACTGGATTTGGCTTCAGAATTTCACCAGATTCCAGTGAAGGAGGAGGACAAGTGTAAGACGGCCTTTTCAACACCGTTTGGGCATTATAAATTTAACCGACTGCCCTTCGGTTACAGGACGAAGGCGAATATGAGGTTACAACCAGATAAATATAACTTCTTAAGGAAGGAAGTTGTTTAGTTGGGACATGTGATCACCGGAGAAGGAATCAGGGCCGACCCGAGTAAAATTGAAATTGTGGAAAAATTCCCAGTACCCCAAAACACCAAGGAAGTAATGTCTTTCCTAGGACTGGCGGGTTACTACAGAAAATTCATTCAGGACTTTTCAATAATTGCAAAGCCCCTCACAGAATTATTAAAGAAAGAAGTGACTTGAACCTGAGGAGAGAGAGAAAAAATTGTTTTCGAGAGCTTGAAAAAAACTCACTACAGCTCCAGTATTGCAATATCCAGATTTCACAAGACCATTTTTGCTGAGAACGGATGCGTCGAATAAAGCACTTGGAGCAGTTCTGTCACAAGGGGAAATCGGGAGCGATTTGCCAATCGCGTATGCAAGCAGAACGATGAATAAGGCTGAAATCAACTACACCACGACGGAGAAAGAACTTTTAGCTGTCGTGTGGGGTATAAAACACTTTAGGCCCTACTTGTATAGCAAAAAATTTGTGATCGTGATGGATCATCAACACTTGAAATGGATTTTCAATTTCAAGGATCCGGGGTCATGTCTCATGCATTGGAGAATAAAATTGGAGGAGTACGAACATGAAGTCGTACACAAACCTGGGAAGTTGAACACAAATGCTGACGCTTTGAGTCGAATCATTGTTGTAACCCGAGTGCAGCAGCAAAGGGTGGATACCGAAGGTTGTGATGTTGGGAACGAGAATTTGGAAATATGTGAGGAGGAAAGAATTATCCCAGAATCGGAAGACATCCCAACGATATTGAAGGAATTTCATGGTACACCTTTCGGGGGGCATCTTGGCGTCGAACGCACGAACGAGAAAATTAAGCTGAAATATAAATGGAAAGGAATGAAGAACGACATCGAGAAGTCTGTTGCAAACTGCAACAAATGCCAGTTGAATAAATTGGGGAAAAAAACAAAAGTACCTATGCAGATTGGAGAAGCCCCAGAAACGGCATTTGAGCAGTGCGCAATGGACATCGTCGGACCATTACCAGTCAGCGATGAAGGGAACAAATACATTCTGACTTTCCAGGGAGCTTTGGCGAAATTTAGCAAAGCTATTCCAATTGCCGATAAGGAGGCAAATACTGTGACGAAGGCGTTTGCTGAGAAGATTATCTGCGAACATGAGACGTCGCGGAAACTATTGACAGATCCGGGCAAAAATTTCACAAGCGAAATTTTTAAAAATATCTGTCGTCTTCTAAAAATTAAGAAGATCCGAACCACGGCGTACCATCCCCAGACAAATGGCGCACTCGAGAGGTCTCATTGCACACTAGCTGAGTATCTGCGGAGCTTCATCGATGAGGATCAGTCCGACTAGGACCGCTGGTTGCCATATGCGGCGCTCTCTTACAATATAGTTCAGTCGTATTAGACTTGAACCCTAAAATAACACCTCTGGGAACAAAAAAATAACCAAAATGTCGAGTAAATTGCCCTTATAAACATATCCAAACAGGTCTTTCAAATAATAACCGCAGAATTTTTAATTATATAAAAACGAATGGAAATTTGCAACCCGATGCTTCTCATAATGGCAATTTCCTCTCAGTTTATTTAATCGAGAAAAAAAAATACCTTTTTGTAGGGGAATTAATGCTCTACAAATGTCATACGGGAACCTGTACCCAAAAGTGCCTATTTTTTATGCAAATAATTGTTAAAGCATTTTCCAACGCCAATAGCCCTAAACGCTCAGCTGATCCACTCGCTCCCCCCTACGATTGCGCACGCAGCCTACATCGACACCGTCGATTTGAACGATTATCTAATTATCTCATGATCCACAGATAATCAATTAGCAATTAATTGTTGTTAGAAATGTGAATAAACGACATAAACCTTCCATTCAATTTCCATTGAATTTCTTTAAAAACTATTGCCTTTAAATTTTCAAGAATTATTAAGGTACATGACAGTTTGTTTCATTATCTTTCACGATTTCTCATTGAAATGAAATTAGCAGCTGCTTTTGGCCACAAAAATACCGTAAAAAACAACTTTTAATGCCATTTTTCATACCTTTTTGAAAAAATGGTTAGCCTTATTGAATCTATCAGTATCGCTCAAAAAAGAAAGGAGAGAAAATAAGTTTCATTGGTGTTTTTGAACTGTGCCTTATTATTTTTTCATGAAGTCTCTTTTATTGAAAATTCCTGGAGACTAAAGAGAATGGAGAATAATTAAAATTTATTACCTAAATCAAACTCAACTATCCGAAGAATTTCCCAGCTTTTTCAATGGATTTATGATACGAAATGACTCTCTTATAATAATGTTTTATAGCTTAAGAGAAATTTTCTATAAGCTGAATATTAGGGTCCTTCCAAGTACCCTTCTCATTTGTTTCAATGTCAGTGAAAAGCTGATGGCCTCTATTGCCATTTTTCCTGGAGGGTTCACTATCCGGATCAGCTGCTCCTCCCACACCGGACCCTTAGCCCCCCTGCGGGTCCATTCATGGCGGGGCAAGTATGCCGCATCATTTCAATAACTGCACTGACATTAGGTAGCACTGGATAGGATAAGGACTCCCAGCCAGTTTCACTAGGTCTAATCCTCTCTGCCGTAATTTTTGGTAGCTATTTCATCTCTTGAAACTCGTGATTTCGGTCAGTACACTCCGCATTTTCGAAGCGTTCACATCGTAAGAGCGAATTATTGATCGGAGCCTTCAAATTTCTGTACGCCAACAAGTGTGGGGCCTGTTGTAGTGATCTTTTGTGACGAAAGAATTTTGACCTGCTCCCGTCTCTTCTATACGGAAGCAGCTGCGCTAGTATACGTTGAGCCTAAGGGACCGTTAGTGATGTTCTTGGGATCGGAACTGTGGTGTATCTTCAATTGTCGTGTTGTTTCTCAGTGGAAGTTTTTAGTGTGACTATTATCAGTGACATGTCTTATCCAGGATTGTGTTTTATTTGTGATCAAGAATTGGACGTTGATGTCACAAAAATCACCACGATTAAACAGAAGGCCATCAACACTCTCATACACAAGAGCAAGACATTGTATGGAGAAGATAGGTGGCAAAAAATTCATCATCATACTGAACTCAAAGTCCATGAATTATGTAGGTTCAATTATTCTGTGGGTAAAGGCAAAAGAAGACTCAAAATCTTCAACGTCATCAACCGATGGACAAGGAGAATTTGAATTCAAAGGGAATTGTTTTTTGTGTGGAGCCCCATGGATCCCTAAAAATAAACCTGGACGACTGGTAGCAACGACACATTTGCAAGAGAACATCCAAAAGTGGGCTAATGAACGCAATGACGAGTTCTCACAGGCTATTCTGAAGAGAATTGGATCTAAAAGCTTGCTTGAAGTGCAGGCGCGTTATCATATAGCGTGCTACGACAGTTTCAAGTATGTTTAAAGGGGTACCAGTCAAGGCAGGCCTAAAATGAAGGGTTTGGAGGAAGCTTTTGAGAAACTTTGCCAGTACATGGAAGAGAGTGAAGATTGTCAGTTCGTCTACAGTGATTTAATAGATAAAATGGAGGGATGGGAAATATCAACAATAACCTTGAAGAAGAAATTGCAGAACAAGTACATAGATGATATTTCATTCTTCGAGTCTCCAGGGAAGCCTACTATAGTATGCTTTCGAAACACTGGGTACAAGGTACTGACGAAGAATTTCTATGAAACAAGAGGTAGTACTGATGAAGAAGAACGATTGCGCATAGTTTTGGCTGCAGCTGACATAATTCGTGAAGACATCAAGAGTAAGGTGTATGATTCTTCAACATATCCACCGCCTGAAGAACTACTTTCTAATATTGAGAAAGATAGCCCACCGACATTGCTAGCATTCTTCGATCGCGTGGCATTGAAGGGGAAGAAAGGTAACGAGGATAAATTGAAGACAAAAATTCACAGTATTGCTCATGCAATAATATCACTGGTCCGGCCGAGGTCATTCATCTCATCCATTCAATTATCTACTGCAGTTTATTTAATGAGAAAATTTGGTTCACGCTTGATTATTGATGTTCTCTCTAAACTGGGGTTCTGCACATCATATACCAGCGTAAGTGTGTACGAAGCTTCCGCTATCGTGGGCTGTGATAAGCAAATACTACCAGGTGCGTATCTGCAACATGTATTTGACAATGCAGATCATAATGTCTGCACTCTTGACGGCATGAACACTTTTCATAGTATGGGTGGTATTCGCTGCGTTACTCCAAAAACATCAATCAGCCATCAAGAAGGAATAAAAAAATTAACTCGAGAACCGAAAGCTAGCCTATTAGCTGGGAAATTCAATTTCCCAATCGTATCTTTCAATCGATCCAAAGCGTCTCGATCAGCACTGCAATCAATAACTTTCAACGACGCTTCACAACTTGACCTCGGAGTTCGGCCGGAATTATCATCAGCACATTCTTTACATATTTTTGCCAAAAAAATGGACATACCAAATATTCCGAGTTTCAGAGGATTCATGGAAACTGTAAGCCATGATACTGATTATCAAATGTCACAAATTGTTTGCTTACCTTTTGTCAATCTACCGCCATCAGATCTCACTACAATAACCACTGTATTACGCGCTGCAGCTGTGGAGTGTGTACGAATAGATCAGAAAACTTGTTTCGTCACTTTCGATTTACCTCGCTACATGAAAGCTCAAGAAATTGTTACAAATGGCGATCCTCTTTTGAAAGATGTCGTCCTGAGGTTGGGAGGTTTTCATCTGTTGATGTCTTTCCTTGGAGCGGTTGGGTATATAATGGATGGTAGTGGACTGAAGGAGTTATTGAGCACAGTTTACGCAGGCAATACTGTCGACCACATGTTGACAGGTCATGCTTTTAGCAGAGCAGTTAGAGCTCATCTCCTTGTTCACACTGCGTTGGGAACAATTATTGCCAGACATATGGAAACAGTCGACGATGAAAACAAAGAATATATGAAGAAGTTCCTGGAGGATTTCGCTGTACAACCGCCGACCTTACAAGAAATCAATGAAGATGAGCACTTGAAAGCTTTCACTACCGAAATGTTGAAGAGTATAGATGTTTTTGGGAAAAAAGGACGAACCCCTAGACTGTGGCTGCTATATTTCCATTGCATTACATTGGTGAAACAGTTCATTGAAGCTGAGCGCATAGGGAATTGGCAGCTCCACCTCCAGTGTGTCCGAGACATGCTTCCTATCTTCCATGCCGCTGGTCATCTTCCATATGCCAAGGGTGGCCAGATATACTTGCAACAAATGTATGAGCTGCCTGATAGAATGGATCCTCGAGAATACAAGAGGTTCACTACTGAAGGGCATTTCACAATACGAAGATCAGACAAAAAATGGGCAGGTATCTGGACTGATATGACGATAGAGCAGACATTAATGCGTGTCATGAAAGTCTCTGGTGGGCTGATGACTGGACGTGGAGTGAACAAAGAAGGCGTGTTAGCGGTGGATCCTGGGAATGCCTATTGCATATGAAGTGATGGATGCCTTCGAGACGTTTTGTGGAGTCAGAGGGGCTACTTTTGAACAACACACTGACTGGAGACCTAGTAATATAGCACGGGATAATCTTGATTATCAAAAGTTCGTCGAGTGGTTATCGGCCCATGACCCCTTCACTACTGGTGATCCTGAAAAACTAATTTCAATCGCTGATGGAATGTGTGGCGGCAAGGAAGTGAACTGCGATGGAGCTATTGAAATAGGATTGAATGCAATGAAGGTGATGGTTGGAGTGAATGCTGCAGAGCTGAAGTTGAAACGAAGTACACGTGTCAAATCCCTGGCAATAACAAAACGGGGAGTAAAATTGAATGATGAAGTTGTGGCTGTCAATACAACTCTCTTATTCCAACGTATTACAGCAGTTGTCAAGAATGACAGTGAGTTAGCTGTTGACTCGTTGCATCATGAGCTCGCCCCATTCCCTCTTGCTCTGTTTGACGCTACCGGAATAATGAGGAAATCAAAGAAATCCGAGCTATACAAAGAGTTCAAGTCTGTCCCAGTCAATGGTATTGATCTCACAGCATGCAGAATGGTCATAGATGGTGGCTTCTTGCTTCATAAAGTTGGTTGGCCCCTGGGGAGCACCTACCAAGAAATTTTCAAATTGTACGAGAATTATATTCTGAGGCATTATAGTACTAATACTATTGTCGTATTCGATGGGTACAAGCAATCAGATGCTAGCATTAAATCTTATGAGAGATTTAGAAGAACTACAAGCAAATTAGCCGCAGAAGTGGTCTTCGATAAGACCATGATTGCGAATATGAAGCCATCAGAATTCCTATCAAACAGCAAGGATAAGGACAGGTTTATTGATCATTTGAAGATACATCTAGTTGACGCAGGAATAGCAGTGGAGCAAGCCCCGGAGGATGCTGATCGATTGATCGTGACTACTGCCATACAGCAGCTTGATTGTCATGAGCGAGTAGTAGTTGTCGGTACAGATGTCGACCTGCTAGTGCTCATGATAGGACTGACCCCCGTGGATAAAGAGATACACTACATGAAGGAAGATCTTGCCAACGTCGACACCATACTGTTTTCTTCAAAAGACAATCAAGATTTCAGGCAGAACATTCTTTTCTATCATGCCTTTACTGGGTGTGATACAACTAGTGAGATTTTTAATAAAGGAAAGAGAGCATTCCTGAAAGTATTGAAGAAGAAACCAAAACTACAGGAATATGTGGAGACTTTCAATGACCCGACATCTGCAAGAGAAGACATCAAGAGTGCTGGTGAACTTTTGATGATGGCTGTTTATGGTGCTGGAGAATGGCAGAAGTCCATCAATTCCTATCGCTATGAACGTTTCGTTCAATCAGCTACCTCCGCGAAAACTGAAGTAAGGTTAGCTAAGCTTCCTCCTACAGCTGGCTCAGTTGAACAACATTCATTGCGAGTCTACTTCCAAGTTCAACAGTGGAAGGGCAACAATCAACTCAATCCACGGGACTGGGGCTGGGAACTTAAGAATGAAGTGCTCTTGCCTGTGATAACGAAGGAAGCCTANAGTGCTCTTGCCTGTGATGACGAAGGAAGCTCCGGCGCCCGCTAGTATCCTTAAAATGATCCACTGTTCATGCAAAGGAGGCTGCACAAATCGATGTGGATGTAGACTTGCAAATCTCAAGTGCTCCAGCGTATGTTCAGGATGTCACGGCAATTCTTGTACCAATGCCCCTCCTATTGATTTGACTTCGGATACTTCCGAATGTTCGAATGATTCCGATGCGGTCTTTGTTGATCAATTCGATTCAATAATCACTGATCACATTGGAGGACTGTTGGATGACGATGATGAAAACCACAGCGTTCTATCAGCACCGGAAGAGGATATGACGATGAGTGGAGAACNATTCTTGTACCAATGCCCCTCCTATTGATTTGACTTCGGATACTTCCGAATGTTCGAATGATTCCGATGCGGTCTTTGTTGATCAATTCGATTCAATAATCACTGATCACATTGGAGGACTGTTGGATGACGATGATGAAAACCACAGCGTTCTATCAGCACAGGAAGAGGATATGACGATGAGTGGAGAAGCCGATGACTTTCAAGTCTTCAGTGAGCCAAGCACGAGTAAACGTCGACGTATCAAATAGCTGATCTTCACACAGGTAGGGACTAAAATCCATTTTTCCTATCATATTATCACATTTTTATATCATTGGAAGTTCAAATGCATTTTTTTTTGTTTTTCAGATCATATGAATTGTCCAACGGTTTCCTGAGGAGATATGCCAGAAGCATGTGAATATGNCAAGTCTTCAGTGAGCCAAGCACGAGTAAACGTCGACGTGTCAAATAGCTGATCTTCACACAGGTAGGGACTAAAATCAATTTTTCCTATCATATTATCACATTTTTATATCATTGGAAGTTCAAATGCATTTTTTTTTGTTTTTCAGATCATATGAATTGTCCAACGGTTTCCTGAGGAGATTTGCCAGAAGCATGTGAATATTGCCGGATAATTCCATTTGAAGTTATTCTTCTTGACATGACAGTTCAATGCTCGATGAGCTCATGATGCAGGTTCGAGGCATCTGCATCGAAATGATTTCCAATGTTATTATTCTTGGATTTTTATATAGACATGAGGCGCATTAGAATAATTCATAATTATTCTGCAAAAGTATTATTAAATTTGTCATCACAATAATAACTATGGTATTAGGGATATAAGTCATTTATTTAAATTTATTTCTGTCGTTCTAGAGAGCATTTGCTTTTCATGCATTCGTGTGGTTTTTAGTCATTCTGATGTTTTGTAATCATAAATTGTACAATCGAATAAATCATTTTGTTCACTTGATAAAATTTACAAGTTCATTACTCATCTAGTCTGCTATCCCATTGAAAGTGAGAATTGCTATCGTTCCCCAATTTTGATTGATCTTTTTCATGATGATTTTTTTTATAGAGACTTTTACGAGCCAAAAAAAAGTCTTCTCTCTCTCTTTATTTTTCAGAAATTTATAAATTCCTTAAAGGTAGCCATTTTTCCAAAAGCACCTGCTAATTTGAATTTAATGAAAAATTGGTGAAGATAACGAAACACACTCTCATGAACCTCATTTTTTTTTGTCGTGTTACCTGCTCTTGTTTGCTGAAAAAAAAATTGTTTCTTGAATATTTAAAACTACTAGTTTTTAAAAAAATTTAATGGAATTGTTTATGTGGTTCATTCACATTTTAAATAGCAATTGATTGCTAATTGATTGTCTGTGGATCATGAGATAATTAGATAATCGTTCAAATCGACGGCGTCGAGGTAGGCTGCGTGCGCAATTGTAGGGGGGAGCGAGTGGATCAGCTGAACGTTTAGGGCTATTGGCGTTGGAAAATGCTTTAACAATTATTTGTATAAAAAATAGGCACTTTTGGGTACAGGTTCCCGAATGACATTTGTAGAGCATTAATTCCCCTACAAAAAGGTTTTTTTTTTTCTCGATTAAATAAACTGAGAGGAAATTGTCATTATGAGAAGCATCGGGATGCAAATTTCCATTCGTTTTTATTTAATTAAAAATTCTGCGGTTATTATTCCAAAGACCTGTTTGGATATGTTTATAAGGGCAATTTACTCGACATTTTGGTTATTTTTTTGTTCCCAGAGGTGTTATTTTAGGGTTTCTTAAGTAAATCGCAATAGACTGACTGACCTAATACAATCCCGCATACCGTCACGAAACGTACACCATTCGAGCTACTATACGGAAGGTGTGCTGATTTGCCGACCTCTGGCAAGCAGCCGCCACGTCCAACATACTCGTATGATGACTATGCACAGGAACTGCGAGAACGACTCCGTGCCTCGCACCAAGTTGCGAAGGAGAAACTGAATGCTGCGAAGGAGACAGCTAAGAAGCAGTATGATAAGCATACTGAGAAGAAAGATTTCCACGTCGGCGACAAAGTTCTGTTAAAAAATGAGGTTGTGCGATGGGGGAGGTCTAAAAAGCTCACGCAGCCATGGCTCGGACCGTACGAGATGACGCAGAAAAATCCAGATGTCAACTATACTATTCGATCCGGCAAGAAAAACAAGGAGGTTAGAGTGCACGTCAACCGATTGAGAGCATTTATCGGGTTGATTACGTATGTATCTGATGATGAACAGCCGGAGCCATCCAAGGATTCTGAGGAAGTCCAAAGGGCTCCATTAAAAGAAAAGAGACACAAGGAAAAGGCAGGAAATTACAATTTCCTGAAATTTCCTTCATGACAATCATGCTGGGAAGCATGATCTCGCTCACGAAGGGGGAGGGGCACACTGTCGACAAATTTGTCCGCAGTCCTGGCCTACATTTTGAATCCATTGGTAGACTGTTCTCGAGCAACCACGTCTGGACCGTAGCAGCGACAATAGAGGTGACACTCTGGCTTCAAAGAGCAGACCAACTAGAGAGCCACTGTCAGAAGACACCGCTGCTGTTCTCTAAAGCTGAGGAATCAGGGAAGAATTTCCGAATGATTCTGCAAGAACGAATCCGTGGGCATGCAAAAGTTAGGAGGACAATTCATGGAATTCTTGGAATTGGACAACCCGAAAGAAATCGTCGAGGCTTAATTGACAGATTAGGCTCCGTGGCTGAGTCGCTATTTGGCACAATGGACGCCTCGGATGCAAAAGAAATACAGGAACGCCTCAACCGCCTCGAAGGACAGCAAGGAAGCACTTATGACAACAAAGAATCAAATCGAAAGTAATCAATTCGACACTCTTCCAACTGCAGCACACAGAAGCATCAGTACAACGGAATGATGAAATTCTCCTGAATGCAACGAACCAGTTGTCAAAACGCATGGAGTATAGATTCAATACAACTCTTGTTCGTGACGACATGGATGAGCATTTTATGGTGACTTCAGCGAACCTCGACGGAGTCGTAAGGGACGCTAGGAGAATATTGCTCTTTCTAACAGACGAAACAGGAAGAATCTTGGGGATAGGAATCCTCTCGGGGGAACACCTAGTGAAGATCCTAAAGAAAGCTAAGTTGCCAATGGAATTCAGCATTCCTACTGAAATACGGATCGGCACCATGCATCAACTGGAAAAAATTTCCAACGTCAGCGTACATATATTTCACACAAAAATTGTAACGTTTGTGGAGATACCGCTGTTGAACTCCCAAATTTACAGCATTTATAAACCGCATGGTCTGCCGATGCAAACAGTACAAGGATACTACTCATACATTGAACCTGAGAACGAATTATTGGTCATCCACGGGCCGACACAGCAATTCATTCCAATGACGTCAGAACAATTGAAAAATTGTAAGAGGCTCAACGGACAGTATATGTACACGGAAATACTGCCTACCCAAGCTACACGGCCGCACAGTCCGTGCGAGTTACACATGTACGTTGACCCCGCAAAAACTCCTGATTCATGTGTTATGAAACATATGACATTGAAACGCCTATTACTCATTCACCTGAGTTGGGACAATGCATGGCTTTATGCATCACCACGACCTGAGGAGATCACCGTCAGATGTGATCAGAAGGAGAGAAAATGTACCCTGGAGGAAACTGGACTTTTACGAATTGACAATCACTGCGAAGTAATTGCCACAGATTTCACCATCAGAGGGCGAAAATCATCAGAAGTACGTCTCGATTTGCATGTTCTTCCAAAGATGAATCTAACCTGGAGCGAGAGCACGAGCAACTACCTGAAGAAGGGACAACTGAACTTTGAAGATGTCCATCTCCGTAGTGTAGTACGGAACGTCAAGGAGTTACAGGGGCTACAAGCAGAACTAGGACAAGAAGAAAAACGTCTGGATGCGAATATCACGTTTTATGGCTTCCCTGAATTCTTCCGACATCCAGCATCAATATTATCTAGTGCGACAACAGTAATTGTCATCATCGCTGTGCTGCTACTTTGCTGTTGGTATCGACGAACGCGCTCATCGCTCAGAGAATGGACAGAGGGGATCGATGGGCAACGCTCCGCCCGTAGAGAAGAAAAACGAAATTAATAGGTGAAGGCTTGGTCTAGAAGTTTTCGGATCTCGAAACCTCTCGGAACAACGAGAGGAAAACAAAACCTGGAGGGCGCCAGTCCTTTTGACCTCCAAAGGACAAGGGAGGTGGTGATCCCTCACGTTCCACAGCTAGCTCAGAATTAAACCACGGAGGCGTATGGGTACGGGCACTTGAATAAGGGGACACCGAGTTTTACCAAATAATAAAGTGTACTTAATAAATAAAACAATAGTACATTTCGATACTAGGGCGTGGAGAACTTTTCTGGCGAATATGAGGTTACAGAACGAGCCGAAGGCGAGTTCTGTAATCATATTCGCCAGAAAAAGTTGTTCACTTCCGTGTATCGAATAATATTTTTTGACACGAAGTACGTGGGCGGTGTTTCACGAACGCTGAGCAAAGCGTTCGTGAAACAGCGCCTCACGCACTGAGTGTCAAAAAAGAAGTTATTAATGACTCGACACATACAAAAGACAACTAATTCTGTAGAACAAGAATCGCAGGGAGGTACTCCCGCGGCAATGAGTTGATACAACAAACAATTATTCAATCAGACATGATAATCAAGTAATAGCATGTAAATTATCAGGCGTGGAAGACGCTACGCACGCGAGGATCACCCGAACGCGACGATAACGCAATAGCCAGGACTCGACCATAAGATGCGGTGGTGAACACCACGAAAATAAATGATAATTTAATTGATAATTTAAATGATAATAATCAATGCCCGGAGGCTCAATAAGAAACAATAATGCAGCTGAAGGCTGCTGAGGGCCGCGTCTCAGGCAGGAAGTTAATCACCCTCAAACGCGCCCAAAATGGCCGCGGAGTCCTTCTCTGTGACAAATAACGCGTTCACTCACAAAAGGAAATCTCACGCTTGCCGTTGAAATGCTGGCTGCAATAATACCAGCTTCTTCCCCAACGGCAGCGATGGCAGATGAAGTGACTCCTTACCACACAATTACTAATCGCCATCCGCAGGACGTAAGATTACTCAAAGAGTCTAATAAAATGAATCATGTAACCGACTGAATGTCAACGTGGCGAATTTCCAGCGATGAGTGATTATCCTACGGCCCGATTGGACCATCAGAGGTCCGAGAGTTTATTCCCCCACCCCTTTCCATCACCGAAAATCCCGCGGCTGTCGGCTCGCGTTTAAACGATGCAATTCATCGCGTATGTCCCCAGCGATTATTATTCCGCGTGGAAAAATCCATGTGCAATGGAGTTGCACCTCGCGCTCCGTAAAATGGTTGGGCGCTGTTTGGTGCGGGCCCTCGCATAATCCGCTGTCCCTTCAATGCTGTGGCATTGGTTTTTTACTGGCTTCTTTAGCAGTGGTTCTCCGGTGAGGTGGTGCGGACCGAGCGTAGAAGCCTGCGTAGCTTGCTGGCGCTCTCCATCTCTTTGTCCCTCGTATGTGTGGACGGACTCCGTGTGTGAGTGTCTCGACGGCTGGTGGTCGTGAATATGCTCCATCCGCTGTTGTCCTCTCGCGTTCATCCGCTTACAGCTCCCGCGTGACACGCGGTGAGCGTACAATTTCGAATAAAGACATAAAGAGAAAAGAAAATGAGAAATGGTAATAATAGAAGAAATAGTGGCCCTGGGTGATCCGACTCCTCGTTGGGGTTTATTTTTCTAATTTTCCCCCCAAGAACCGCGGTCAGTTCAGGCGAGAACAGTGCATGACATCTGTCATGTCACAACTGCCCCCCCCCCAGACTGAACTACCGGGGTGAGCGCCTGTGAGTGTAAGGGAACGTTCAATGACGTCAGCGAAATAACTATTATACCATTGCCCGCGAGGAGCGGAACCCAGAAGCCCATAGCTGAAAATTATAGCAAGAGGAAAAAAATATTGAAGTGATAGTAACTTGAACAACCACAATGGAACAATGCCTGAAATGAATGGTGTGGGATGGGTAGACCTGAAATAAGGTAATGTGTACTTCTTCGTGATACTGGTACAAAGGCGCGATTTTTTCGAAACCCCGTATACAAAAGAACTTAACGTGAATTTTCACTCAATTCTAATTACTCCTAGTAATTACGCGACTCTATGATCGGAAGATAAAATGAAAAATCATGTGTGCGGCGTCCGCGGCTGAAAGTAGTGAATGTGGGTTCACGTGACTATAGTAAAAAAAATGAAAATAAAATGAGGTTCTATCCTCTGATTTCACGGAAACGCGACTTACAAAAAAAACAAGTTGAGTAAAAACAAAATCAAATTTGACTTGCGCGGACGCGCTAAACAAAGGAAAAAGGACGAGCCAAAACGAAAACAAAACGTGATGTTTACGAGTCGCGTGTGACGCGATCTCTGCAGCCCCTGTCACTCTCGGGCTCACCCCTATTGAGGTGATGTCTTTCTCGGCGGCGGCGGAGCACCAGGCAGGGTCAAGTCGCGTTTTACTCACGAATTTTGGCACGAGCCAGCCTCGTTCCTTGTGGCCTGACGATGTTGGAGAGTTGTGGGCGGCAGGAGGGGCAGTTGGTGTTGTTCATCCCTTCCTCCCCACATTTTCCACAGAATGATCCCCTGAAATATGGGCACCTGGATGCATAGTGGCCTGGGTCACTGCAGTTCCCACAGCCTGAGCGAGCACCCCACTCCATCCACATATGAGGGCTCTTTTTCCGGCGAACGGCCAGTTCCTTGGCCTTGGAGCTACTCTTCTCTGCCGTGAGCTTGGGAAGGGGCTGATACCGAGCTGCAGCTGGGCACGACCTGAGTCTGGGGGCATGGGCTGCCTTCTGGGCCTTCTCCTCCTTCATGTGGGCAGTCAATTCAGTGATGGCCTGCTCCACACGGGTCTGAGTATGGGCCACGATGGGTACCATCTTATCGAATACTGGATGGGTCCCCTTGAGGATCTGTATCTCTACCGCCTCCTCCAAGGTGTTCAGCCTCTCCAGGGCTGCGTTTAGGGCGTCGAGTGCCCGCAGAACTGCTGAGTGGTCGATAGCTAAGAGTGGAAGAGGATTATATGAGACACATAATAAGGTGATATGAGGTGGGGTGAGATGAGAATAATGATAATGTTGCGTAGTGGCTCTGTCATCATCCGAGTCGCGGGCGAGTCGCTCATTATCCGCGGTCAACACGAGTTTAAAGTACTTTACGTGGTGTCGTCACGCGACTCTCCTCTCCTCGTCTAATAATTCGTAGACTAAATCTGAATTAACGTCTTTAATGCGGTATAACTTGGTGCTCCATTTACGCGCCAATTTCCATGTAAAGCCCTTAGGCCCCGAAGATAGTATTCGGATTTTACACCTAACCAAATCGCCTTCAGAAAACTTCACGTCGCGATGGTGACTATTGTAGTAGCGAGCTTGTTGCTCGAACGATTTATCGAGATTATCGATAATTGAATCGTAGATCTCCGTCATACGCTCCATGCGTTTCGTCCACTTAGCCGTATTTGGTACCGCGATTTCCTCGTCGAGTGCTTTTAATTTCCGCGCGAAAAAACTGTCACGGGGTTGACGACCGAAATTTAGGAATGCTAGGGATACGTGCAGAGAGCTATGAAGCTCGGTATTGTATGCGAATCTAAACTCGTTCAAATGTAAATCCCATTCTCGATGATCTTGTTCAATAAAACAGATAATCATAGTCTTGAGAACACGATTTACTCGCTCAACCGAGTTGGCCTGCGCGTGGTATGGTGGAGTAGTATGGCGGATATCGAAGGATTTCACCATTTGCTGCATTAATTTATTTTTAAACTCCGTACCATTGTCTGTGAAGATCACTCGAGGTGTCCCCCAGCGGAAAATTATCAAATTTTCAAACTTGGCAATGATGGATTTGCCATCTGCCTTCTTTCACGGGGCCACTTCCACCTATTTTGTAAATAAATCTTGGAAAACCAAGAGATAACAATAACCTGATTTACTCGGTAGAAAAGGGCCCATGATATCCGCGGCAACCACCGTCCATGGTTCATGAAATACGCGTTGTCCCATCAAACCGGCGGGCTGTGATTGAGAAACTTTACACGTTTGACAAATTTCACAATCAGTGACGTATCTGGTAACGTCCTCGGACATTCCTGGCCAATAATACGCGAGGGCTACTCGAGCTTGTGTTTTTTCAATTCCTAAGTGACCTGAACGCGGCAAATCATGAGATTCAGAAATAATGTCGGGTCGCGACGACCTTGGGGGAACGAGCTTCCACGCGTCGAGGTC
This sequence comes from Diachasma alloeum, assembly GCF_001412515.2. Taxonomy (NCBI): domain Eukaryota; kingdom Metazoa; phylum Arthropoda; class Insecta; order Hymenoptera; family Braconidae; genus Diachasma; species Diachasma alloeum. The sequence goes on along the minus strand of NW_021680458.1, from coordinate 171,557 downwards.
TTCCGCAACCGTGAAAACCAGGGGGTTTGGTCGGTATCGAAGCAACTGATCGCTCTCTACCTTCCACCCTTTAAATTTTGCTGGTTCACGTATTACGGCAGTCTTTCTGCGCCAATACCACTCATCTTCCGCCTCAGCCGCGCTTTCCTCTCTAGTCTCTGCGGAAGTATTGGAATGATCTACCGCGTTACTTTCATTATCCTCGGCCTGTGTACACACGTCCTCATACATCCGGGATAACGCGTCAGGAAACTCGTGGAGTTTACCAGGTCGATGGATCAGGTCATAATCGTACTCTTGTAGGGCTAAGGCCCATCTACCTAACCGACCCGCCGGGTCTTTTAAATTATGGAGCCACTGTAACGAGCTATGGTCGGTAACTATTGTAAAATGGTAACCTTCAATGTACCGTCTGAAGTGATCGTCTGAAATCCACACAACCGCGAGACACTCTTTGTGAGTGACAGAATACTTTCTCTCGGCCTTATTCATTGTCCTACTCGCGAATGCTATCACGTATTCTACGCCATCGATAGTCTGAGTGGGGACTGCTCTAAGCCCGTACGCGCTAGCATCGGTTTGGATGGTAACGGGTACTGAAAAATCTGGACAAGACAAAACTGGTGCGGTCGACAGAGCAGCTTTAATGCGCGTAAATGCTGTCGATTGTTCGTCGCCCTACTGCCACTTCATGTCCTTGCGCAAGAGGCGCGTAATAGGCTCAGCCATGGCGGCAAAATCGGGGATGAAACGACGATACCACGAAGACATGCCGAGAAAACGTCGGACTTGACGTACTGTATGTGGTTCAGGATAATTCAATAGTGGTTCGACCTTTGAGGGGTCGATTTGGAGACCAGTTTCGTCCACAACAAATCCGAGATACTGGACGCGGTTACTACAGAACACGCTTTTTTCCAGATTAATTTCGAGGTTTGGATCACGCAGCCTCGTAAGCACTACCTCGAGATATTTTAGGTGCTCCTCAAATGTTTGAGTGACTACAATAATGTCGTCTAGATACGCGAACGCGAAAGGTTCGAGTTCAGGGCCAATAATTTTGTCAGCAAGACGCTGGAATGTCGCGGGATCATTGGTCAAGCCAAATGGTATTCCCACGAATTTAAAAGTGCCCAAGCCTGGAACAGAAAACGCGGTGAATTCGTAGACTTCCGGGTCTAGCGGCACCTGATGATATGCTTGCTTCAAGTTAAGAGTTGTTATGTAACGAGCGGAACGTAGTTTATCTAAAATCGCGACCAAATTTGGTATTGGGTACGCGTCCTTCTTTGTTAATTTATTTAACCAGGGGAAATCCAGACATAATCGCCCTTTCCCATGCGATTTCTTAACCATTACAATGGGATTATTCCACGCGCTCTCCGAAGGACGAATAACACCGGTCTCGACCAGTGCTTTTACTTGATGCACGAGTTCCTGATGGATAATTGGGGACATCGGGTAATCTTTTAATCTGAAGGGGATATGGTCCCGGGGCCCTATGATTTTGTGAGACGTTAAGTTCGTGAATTTAATATTTTCACGCGGTGGAGGTACAAGCCGATGCACGAGTTTATCAATTACTTCGCGCTCAGAATCGTTAGTCTGTACTAAACCACAAATCTCATTTGCTTCGGTAAAATCGCGAGTTTCAATCGGGTATTGATAGTCATCACCATCTATCCACCACTCATTTGCTTTACCATCGAAGCCAAAACCAAAAATACGGACAAAGTCCATTCCTAATAAAATGGGTCTACTCAAACCAGGGGTTACCTGAAATTCTACCACCCACGTGATGCTTTTGATCGTAATTGAAATTGATACATCCCCCGCTACGGTTTCGGCCTGCCCATTAGCCATCGCGACAATCGACGATGCGGGTGGCTTGACCTTTAACCCGAGCTTTTTCATCCACCAATTGGGTATATTTCGAAGACACGATTCTGTAGCTCCAGGATCCATTACAGCATATAATTCGGATGAACCTATTGACAGGGGCAAGGAGATACGCGCCCCCAGCGGCTTAGCCGCGAGATGACCCGAACTTGCCGCGAAACTCTCCTTTCCTCATGACGTTACGGGAGCTCCCGTAACCTCACTTTTCCTACTGTCGCATTTTGTCGTGGTTTCATCTGCCGTATCGGTGATCGGCCCTGCGGAGTCCTTGCGACCTAACCGTTCGTAAGTAGGTGGAAAGTCTGTTTCGTTGTTGTCAAAAGTTACTGCAGTCCCGTGATTTAATTTCACGTTCGAAATTTGAATTTTATTATTAACAACTGGTGAAGAATTACTTGGGGCAGCGTCTGAAGATACGCTGTCCCGGTTTGATTTAACGAGACGTGAGTTGTTCTTTCCGGGATTGGAAGAAAGCCACGTCCCGTGGTTCTTGTCAACCGTGATAGATGAAAAGTCCATTGTATTATCCGTAATCTGATCCGGAGACATAGTCAAGGTCGGTTTAGGGGATTGAGAATTTAAAACGCGCGGTTTTGGAAGATTTGGGGTCCTAGAAACCTGGGGATACAGCGCGGGACCCTTCATTGCTGCGCTCCCTTTGCGTTTTCCCCTGACTCTGCTTTCTGTGGGTGATTTGTACAATCGGAGGATCTGACACCCCTTTTCCCACACACGTAACAGTAAATTTCGGTCTGCGGAATTTTACAATTCCTCCGCTTATGACTGTTCTTCTGACAGTTGATGCAAAATTCCGCCGACTTAGAAGATGTCGCTGTTGCTGGTGGTGTGCCAGACTGAGGGGTTTTAGCTGGGGACCTCCGTCCGGCAGCTGAAAAATTTGTTTTAGGCTTTGCAGCTTTAGTCGCCACTGAGTAGGATCGTGCTGGCGAAGCAGGAGGCTGAATCGCAGGAGCTTGAGCAGCAGCAGGGGCTGTGTGTCTGGAAGGTCTCCGAGACTGACTTTTCTGCTCGGATTTCTTCGCATCTGTATTTACTTTTGCGGGATTTTGAGGGCCGGTTGCCCCACTGACCTCATTAATTTGTTCCACAACCACTTTACCGCCTTTCTTCGCGTAGCGCGATGGAACACACGCGCGATGCGGGTGAATTGTCTCGTGCGCGTCTGGAGGTCGTTTCAGTGGATTTCGACTGTCCCTCCAGTCGAAATCTAACACGAGATTTTCCAGTTCATCAAATGTAGTGAAATCATTGCGATGAATCATCAGATGATACTCCGGATGCAAATGATTGTAAGCAATGTCAAGGCGGGCTGCTTCCGAGAAATTGGTATTATTCGATAAGCGCCACATTAGACGGACTGTATCTAAATAGTCTGCACCGCGTTCGAGAGGCCCTTGGGTCCTGTTTACGATGTCGACAATAGCTCGACAACGCGTATCAATCGGACTGGAGAAGCGATTCAGGAGCGCGGAGCGCAATTTTTCGCAAGTCTTCAAATGGTCGCGGCGGTCTTCCCACCAGTTATACGCGACCCCTTCAAGGATTGTGGACAAAACTTGAAACAATTCATCGTCAGGAATACCACAGGTTTCCTGATGCACTATCAACTGACGGATAAACTCGTCGATACTCTCATGAGGTAACCCAGGAAAACTCAATTTCCATCCCAGAACGCGATCGAACATGGCAGCCTAGGCGACCTGGAGAAAGATGATCCAGTCTCGCGTCTGTTGGAGTACTAGCCGTGAAATATTGGCTGTTGCACCAAAAACCCATTACTGGAGGAGGGACACCCGGGTTAAATCCCGGAGGCACTGTAGGTGCTTCAGAAGCAGTTGGGTCTGCAAATGTGGGGTTTGTCGGTGCCTGACTTTCGTGCGCGAAGTGAACGCGACGGCTTCGACCTTGAGGTCGTGAATAGGAGTCGAGGAGGAAGGCAATCTGTTCGAGGATCGTCCCCTCTTGATTAATATTTAGGGCCTTTATGGTCACCGTTGGGTTTGCTTCGGTGTAACCAGGCCAAGTGCGAGGAATCGCCGCGTTACCTCCGTAAAGTGGAGGCCCGTCGGTGTCATTAGAATGTCCAGTGGTGTTTTCCTCTTGCGCGGTTTGCCTTGAGGGCCTGGGTGTATCGGGACCTTGTGTATGGTGTCTGGTACTTTTGGTCAAAAAACCTTTCGTCCAATACCTTTTCGTCCAATGAATTTTGACCCAAAATCATTTGGTCCAATGACCCAAATCGTCCAAAAAAAATTTCGTCCAAAAACCATTTCGTCCACCAAAATAAACGTCCAAAATGAAAAAAGAGACAGATTGTAACTACTACATTCCAACAAACTACATACAGGATATAATACCATTTCTCGTTGTAAGATGACAAACAGCGAGGGTAGAACCGCTAACCACGATGAGTAAACACAGCTAGACAGTGCTTAGCGGACAGCGGCCCGAATCACAATAAATTCAAATTGCGGTGATAAATAGTAGTAGTTTGAATTAATTCAAATAAAAGTGACTGCCATGAACAAAACATGTGTAATTGAACAAAAAGAACAATGATGGCGAACGAAAATATAGAATACAGTGAACTAGTGCCGTCAAACCGAGGCCACGGTAAGCTGGTAATCCGCGGACATTTGTATATATTGAGTGACACGAAACAAAGAAAAAATGGAGATACAGCTTATTACTGGCGGTGTGATAAGCGTGAGTGCAGCAAAACTGCAGTGACAGTGCTTCAGAACAATCGTCATCCCCTTTAGAATAATCCGTGTCCGTAACCCTGGTTTTTGTTTGATTTTTACGTTATTTCTTACCTCCACTCCCAATGAATTATACATAGGGTATACTCATTTGAAAGCTTATTAAATAAGCTTCAATTTGACACCTGGTTCATCCAATTCTATCGATTCCCCATTGACTTATGCGAATTTTAGGCGGAAATTGAGTTTTCACCTTTCATGTGAGAAATTAGCTATGGCAGTATTTTTTCGTACTTCTAGGTGGACTAGGTTGAAATATTTGTCAATCGTTTGCAAGGGTATTCTATAATCTTCAAAATAGTCTCTCATAATTGCGATTCTATAGGAACTTTGCGGAGTTATCGTGGATTATTACCGTTTCTTTAATTATGTCACACCGGAAAAACGACATATTTAATCAATTGTCATGGTTTTAATCTCTATAAACGGGGATGAATCATAAGTAATTTTAAAGGTCTCTTCGAGATCTTCAATTTGATCTATCATATTAGTTATTTTATCCAGTAGGTAATTTGTTATGAACAATAATATAGTGATTTTAGCATGTCACGTTTTGGAATTTTCAATTCTTTTCATCTTCATGATGAAAAATTTTCCGTTCCTGCTTCAATGCCTCAGAATATTTTGTGTTACAAAGTGAGTATATAAAATTACCTTTGATTTGAAACCTGACCTGTCCAAATTGATCAATTTGTCTCCGAGTTATAACAGCTTTGAGCAAGAAATCACAGNTCCTGTTTCTTCCGTTATGACACATCTTAAAAATGACATTTTTCATTAATTATTGTAGGTTTAATCTTCCCGAACGGAGATATATTGTACGCAATTTTGAAGGTCTCGTCCGGATCTTCAATTTGATACCTCATATTAGTTATTTAATACAGTAGGTAATTTGTTATGGGCGATAATAAAGTGATTTTAGCAAGTCTCGTTTTGAAAATTTAAATTTTATATTCATTTTAATCTTGAGAATTTCTCGATTCCCGGGTGAATCAATGAGGTGTAATTTGAACATTTAATTCAATTTTTCGATCGGTGAATAACATGATTTAGCGCTCAATGATGGTGTCTCCATCTATTGTTTATGGAATATTATTATTGGATCAATAACAGTACTGCAGTGAGTTAAAAATCATCTTTCTTCAAAATCACATATCACTGAAGGAAATATGAAATAATGTGTATACAAATTGTGCTTCAGTGGAGTGGGTTTGGAAGTCACATTTTGTAATTTTCTTTTTTGTTAATTTATTTCAACTTTTTGGGAATTGAATATTTTTTACGAATGAAATAATGAGATTGAAACAAGATTAATTAGTTGAGATTATTGAGATTTGTATTTGAGAATTGAAAATGTCTAACGAAAATGAGAAAAAAAGATTATTTGGGATAAGTCATGAAGATTTAGAGAGTCATGGTGATGAAAGTGATCAAGGTGAAAGAGATGATGAAAAAATACCTAAAAGTGATGCTCAGCGATAACGGGACTGTAGGAAAAAGAAACGTATCTTGGAAATTGAGAAGATTAATTTGATCCGTGAAAAAGCTAAGGAGAGGCAACAACGATGCCGTGCTTGTAAACGAAATGCAGAGTTTGGTTCAGAGGAGAAAGTGATGGATGAAAATCCTGATCCCAGTGGTCAAATAGGTAATAATACTAATTTGAAATGTCAGAAGACAAAATGTTCAGAGACGGCTGCTGAACGACAACGAAGATGTAGAGCGAAAAAACATGCGTTGGAAGTGAAGAAAATTATTTTAAAACGAAAAGAAAATAATGAGAGAAAGAAACAAAGTCGTGCACGAGCAAATAATGAGAAGTTTGTAATGAATAAATTATCGATTGGGAGTCGCGATTCAGAAACACAAACTGGTGTGAATAAAAAGTTGATTGCAACCAATGCTCAAAGGCAACAACGCTGTAGATTGAAAAAAAGTATATTAGAAGGAGAAAAACAGAGATTAATAAATGATAAAGCTGAACGAAAT
>NW_021680458.1:145520-164861 GCF_001412515.2 Diachasma alloeum | reverse complement strand
GAGTGACTACAATAATGTCGTCTAGATACGCGAACGCGAAAGGTTCGAGTTCAGGGCCAATAATTTTGTCAGCAAGACGCTGGAATGTCGCGGGATCATTGGTCAAGCCAAATGGTATTCCCACGAATTTAAAAGTGCCCAAGCCTGGAACAGAAAACGCGGTGAATTCGTAGACTTCCGGGTCTAGCGGCACCTGATGATATGCTTGCTTCAAGTTAAGAGTTGTTATGTAACGAGCGGAACGTAGTTTATCTAAAATCGCGACCAAATTTGGTATTGGGTACGCGTCCTTCTTTGTTAATTTATTTAACCAGGGGAAATCCAGACATAATCGCCCTTTCCCATGCGATTTCTTAACCATTACAATGGGATTATTCCACGCGCTCTCCGAAGGACGAATAACACCGGTCTCGACCAGTGCTTTTACTTGATGCACGAGTTCCTGATGGATAATTGGGGACATCGGGTAATCTTTTAATCTGAAGGGGATATGGTCCCGGGGCCCTATGATTTTGTGAGACGTTAAGTTCGTGAATTTAATATTTTCACGCGGTGGAGGTACAAGCCGATGCACGAGTTTATCAATTACTTCGCGCTCAGAATCGTTAGTCTGTACTAAACCACAAATCTCATTTGCTTCGGTAAAATCGCGAGTTTCAATCGGGTATTGATAGTCATCACCATCTATCCACCACTCATTTGCTTTACCATCGAAGCCAAAACCAAAAATACGGACAAAGTCCATTCCTAATAAAATGGGTCTACTCAAACCAGGGGTTACCTGAAATTCTACCACCCACGTGATGCTTTTGATCGTAATTGAAATTGATACATCCCCCGCTACGGTTTCGGCCTGCCCATTAGCCATCGCGACAATCGACGATGCGGGTGGCTTGACCTTTAACCCGAGCTTTTTCATCCACCAATTGGGTATATTTCGAAGACACGATTCTGTAGCTCCAGGATCCATTACAGCATATAATTCGGATGAACCTATTGACAGCGGCAAGGAGATACGCGCCCCCAGCGGCTTAGCCGCGAGATGACCCGAACTTGCCGCGAAACTCTCCTTTCCTCATGACGTTACGGGAGCTCCCGTAACCTCACTTTTCCTACTGTCGCATTTTGTCGTGGTTTCATCTGCCGTATCGGTGATCGGCCCTGCGGAGTCCTTGCGACCTAACCGTTCGTAAGTAGGTGGAAAGTCTGTTTCGTTGTTGTCAAAAGTTACTGCAGTCCCGTGATTTAATTTCACGTTCGAAATTTGAATTTTATTATTAACAACTGGTGAAGAATTACTTGGGGCAGCGTCTGAAGATACGCTGTCCCGGTTTGATTTAACGAGACGTGAGTTGTTCTTTCCGGGATTGGAAGAAAGCCACGTCCCGTGGTTCTTGTCAACCGTGATAGATGAAAAGTCCATTGTATTATCCGTAATCTGATCCGGAGACATAGTCAAGGTCGGTTTAGGGGATTGAGAATTTAAAACGCGCGGTTTTGGAAGATTTGGGGTCCTAGAAACCTGGGGATACAGCGCGGGACCCTTCATTGCTGCGCTCCCTTTGCGTTTTCCCCTGACTCTGCTTTCTGTGGGTGATTTGTACAATCGGAGGATCTGACACCCCTTTTCCCACACACGTAACAGTAAATTTCGGTCTGCGGAATTTTACAATTCCTCCGCTTATGACTGTTCTTCTGACAGTTGATGCAAAATTCCGCCGACTTAGAAGATGTCGCTGTTGCTGGTGGTGTGCCAGACTGAGGGGTTTTAGCTGGGGACCTCCGTCCGGCAGCTAAAAAATTTGTTTTAGGCTTTGCAGCTTTAGTCGCCACTGAGTAGGATCGTGCTGGCGAAGCAGGAGGCTGAATCGCAGGAGCTTGAGCAGCAGCAGGGGCTGTGTGTCTGGAAGGTCTCCGAGACTGACTTTTCTGCTCGGATTTCTTCGCATCTGTATTTACTTTTGCGGGATTTTGAGGGCCGGTTGCCCCACTGACCTCATTAATTTGTTCCACAACCACTTTACCGCCTTTCTTCGCGTAGCGCGATGGAACACACGCGCGATGCGGGTGAATTGTCTCGTGCGCGTCTGGAGGTCGTTTCAGTGGATTTCGACTGTCCCTCCAGTCGAAATCTAACACGAGATTTTCCAGTTCATCAAATGTAGTGAAATCATTGCGATGAATCATCAGATGATACTCCGGATGCAAATGATTGTAAGCAATGTCAAGGCGGGCTGCTTCCGAGAAATTGGTATTATTCGATAAGCGCCACATTAGACGGACTGTATCTAAATAGTCTGCACCGCGTTCGAGAGGCCCTTGGGTCCTGTTTACGATGTCGACAATAGCTCGACAACGCGTATCAATCGGACTGGAGAAGCGATTCAGGAGCGCGGAGCGCAATTTTTCGCAAGTCTTCAAATGGTCGCGGCGGTCTTCCCACCAGTTATACGCGACCCCTTCAAGGATTGTGGACAAAACTTGAAACAATTCATCGTCAGGAATACCACAGGTTTCCTGATGCACTATCAACTGACGGATAAACTCGTCGATACTCTCATGAGGTAACCCAGGAAAACTCAATTTCCATCCCAGAACGCGATCGAACATGGCAGCCTAGGCGACCTGGAGAAAGATGATCCAGTCTCGCGTCTGTTGGAGTACTAGCCGTGAAATATTGGCTGTTGCACCAAAAACCCATTACTGGAGGAGGGACACCCGGGTTAAATCCCGGAGGCACTGTAGGTGCTTCAGAAGCAGTTGGGTCTGCAAATGTGGGGTTTGTCGGTGCCTGACTTTCGTGCGCGAAGTGAACGCGACGGCTTCGACCTTGAGGTCGTGAATAGGAGTCGAGGAGGAAGGCAATCTGTTCGAGGATCGTCCCCTCTTGATTAATATTTAGGGCCTTTATGGTCACCGTTGGGTTTGCTTCGGTGTAACCAGGCCAAGTGCGAGGAATCGCCGCGTTACCTCCGTAAAGTGGAGGCCCGTCGGTGTCATTAGAATGTCCAGTGGTGTTTTCCTCTTGCGCGGTTTGCCTTGAGGGCCTGGGTGTATCGGGACCTTGTGTATGGTGTCTGGTACTTTTGGTCAAAAAACCTTTCGTCCAATACCTTTTCGTCCAATGAATTTTGACCCAAAATCATTTGGTCCAATGACCCAAATCGTCCAAAAAAAATTTCGTCCAAAAACCATTTCGTCCACCAAAATAAACGTCCAAAATGAAAAAAGAGACAGATTGTAACTACTACATTCCAACAAACTACATACAGGATATAATACCATTTCTCGTTGTAAGATGACAAACAGCGAGGGTAGAACCGCTAACCACGATGAGTAAACACAGCTAGACAGTGCTTAGCGGACAGCGGCCCGAATCACAATAAATTCAAATTGCGGTGATAAATAGTAGTAGTTTGAATTAATTCAAATAAAAGTGACTGCCATGAACAAAACATGTGTAATTGAACAAAAAGAACAATGATGGCGAACGAAAATATAGAATACAGTGAACTAGTGCCGTCAAACCGAGGCCACGGTAAGCTGGTAATCCGCGGACATTTGTATATATTGAGTGACACGAAACAAAGAAAAAATGGAGATACAGCTTATTACTGGCGGTGTGATACGCGTGAGTGCAGCAAAACTGCAGTGACAGTGCTTCAGAACAATCGTCATCCCCTTTAGAATAATCCGTGTCCGTAACCCTGGTTTATGTTTGATTTTTACGTTATTTCTTACCTCCACTCCCAATGAATTATACATAGGGTATACTCATTTGAAAGCTTATTAAATAAGCTTCAATTTGATACCTGGTTCATCCAATTCTATCGATTCCCCATTGACTTATGCGAATTTTAGGCGGAAATTGAGTTTTCACCTTTCATGTGAGAAATTAGCTATGGCAGTATTTTCTCGTACTTCTAGGTGGACTAGGTTGAAATATTTGTCAATCGTTTGTAAGAGTATTCTATAATCTTCAAAATGGTCTCTCAGAATTGCGATTCTATAGGAACTTTGCGGAGTTATCGTGGATTATTACCGTTTCTTTAATTATGTCACACCGGAAAAACGACATATTTAATCAATTGTCATGGTTTTAATCTCTATAAACGGGGATGAATCATAAGTAATTTTAAAGGTCTCTTCGAGATCTTCAATTTGATCTATCATATTAGTTATTTTATCCAGTAGGTAATTTGTTATGAACAATAATATAGTGATTTTAGCATGTCACGTTTTGGAATTTTCAATTCTTTTCATCTTCATGATGAAAAATTTTCCGTTCCTGCTTCAATGCCTCAGAATATTTTGTGTTACAAAGTGAGTATATAAAATTACCTTTGATTTGAAACCTGACCTGTCCAAATTGATCAATTTGTCTCCGAGTTATAACAGCTTTGAGCAAGAAATCACAGTTTCACGTTTTTTCTCTTAAAAGTGATTTTGACTACATTTTTGGGTATTTAACGTGGACCAAGTTGAACAATTTATGTATCATTTTGAAGAGTACTTTATTATCTTCAAAATGGTGTATGATAAAGCTGATTCTATGGCATTTTAGAGGAGTTATTGTAGCTTATTCCTGTTTCTTCCGTTATGTCACACCATAAAAATGTCATTTTTCATCAATTACTGTGGGTTTAATCTTCATGAGCGGAAATAGATTGTACGTCATTTTGAAGGTCTCGTTCAGATCTTCAATTTGATATCTGATATTAGTTATTTCATCCAGTAGGTAACTTGTTATTAACAATAATATAGAGATTTTAGCATGTCACGTTTTAAAAAATTCAATTTTTTTCATCTTAATGATGAAAATTTTTCCATTCCTGTTTCAATGCCTCGGAATATTTTGTATCGCAGAGTGAGTACATAAAATTACCTTTGATTTGAAACCTGACTTGTCCAAATTGATCGATTTGTCTCCGAATTATAAGAGCTTTGAGAAAGAAATCACAATTTCACGTTTTTTCTCTTAAAAGTGATATTGACTACGTTTTTAGGTATTTAACGTTGACCAAGTTGAACAATTCATGTATGATTTTGAAGAGTACTTTATTATCTTCAAAATGGTGTATGATAAAGCTAATTCTATGGCATTTTCGAGGGGTTATTGTAGCTTATTCCTGTTTCTTCCGTTATGTCACACCGTAAAAATGTCATTTTTCATCAATTACTGTGGGTTTAATCTTCATGAACGGAGATGGATTGTACGTCATTTTGAAGGTCTCGTTCAGATCTTCACTTTCATACCTGATATTAGTTATTTTATCCAGTAGGTAATTTGTTATTGACAATAATATAAAGATTTTAGCATGTCACGTTTTGAAAATTTCAATTTTTTTCATCTTAATGATGAAAATTTTTCCATTCCAGTTTCAATGCCTCGGAATATTTTGTGCTACAGAGTGAGTACATAAAATTACCTTTGATTGGAAACCTGACTTGTCGAAATTGATCGATTTGTCTCCGAGTTATAAGAGCTTTGAGCATGTTCATGGTTTTTATCTTTTAATTGATTTAATTGATTTTGACTACATTTTTAGGTAATTTAACGTGGACCAAGTTAAACAATTCATGTATCATTTTGAACAGTACTTTATTCTCTTCAAAATGGTGTATGATAAATCTGATTCTATGGTATTTTTGAGTAGTTATTGTAGCTTACTCCTGTTTCTTCCGTTATGACACATCTTAAAAATGACATTTTTCATTAATTATTGTAGGTTTAATCTTCCCGAACGGAGATATATTGTACGCAATTTTGAAGGTCTCGTCCGGATCTTCAATTTGATACCTCATATTAGTTATTTAATACAGTAGGTAATTTGTTATGGGCGATAATAAAGTGATTTTAGCAAGTCTCGTTTTGAAAATTTAAATTTTATATTCATTTTAATCTTGAGAATTTCTCGATTCCCGGGTGAATCAATGAGGTGTAATTTGAACATTTAATTCAATTTTTCGATCGGTGAATAACATGATTTAGCGCTCAATGATGGTGTCTCCATCTATTGTTTATGGAATATTATTATTGGATCAATAACAGTACTGCAGTGAGTTAAAAATCATCTTTCTTCAAAATCACATATCACTGAAGGAAATATGAAATAATGTGTATACAAATTGTGCTTCAGTGGAGTGGGTTTGGAAGTCACATTTTGTAATTTTCTTTTTTGTTAATTTATTTCAACTTTTTGGGAATTGAATATTTTTTACGAATGAAATAATGAGATTGAAACAAGATTAATTAGTTGAGATTATTGAGATTTGTATTTGAGAATTGAAAATGTCTAACGAAAATGAGAAAAAAAGATTATTTGGGATAAGTCATGAAGATTTAGAGAGTCATGGTGATGAAAGTGATCAAGGTGAAAGAGATGATGAAAAAATACCTAAAAGTGATGCTCAGCGATAACGGGACTGTAGGAAAAAGAAACGTATCTTGGAAATTGAGAAGATTAATTTGATCCGTGAAAAAGCTAAGGAGAGGCAACAACGATGCCGTGCTTGTAAACGAAATGCAGAGTTTGGTTCAGAGGAGAAAGTGATGGATGAAAATCCTGATCCCAGTGGTCAAATAGGTAATAATACTAATTTGAAATGTCAGAAGACAAAATGTTCAGAGACGGCTGCTGAACGACAACGAAGATGTAGAGCGAAAAAACATGCGTTGGAAGTGAAGAAAATTATTTTAAAACGAAAAGAAAATAATGAGAGAAAGAAACAAAGTCGTGCACGAGCAAATAATGAGAAGTTTGTAATGAATAAATTATCGATTGGGAGTCGCGATTCAGAAACACAAACTGGTGTGAATAAAAAGTTGATTGCAACCAATGCTCAAAGGCAACAACGCTGTAGATTGAAAAAAAGTATATTAGAAGGAGAAAAACAGAGATTAATAAATGATAAAGCTGAACGAAATGCAAAAATTGAGCAAAATGTACGAAAACAAGCAAGTTATCGTGAAAGAAATAGAGAGAGTGGAAATTTGAGTAGGAAAAAGAGAGTCTGTCAGATGCTAACAAAATATTGTTTTGATGACGATAATGGACGTATTAACGATGACGTGATTGAAAATTATCTCGGTCCAATGGAGGTACTATGTCGGCATTGTACCGCGAAACATTTCGCCGGGGAACGGGTTCATACTAAAGAAAAAGATTCATTCAATGACTGTTGCAGTCATGGTGATGTAGTTGCGCCTAACTTCACCGATTTTCCGGAAGAAATTGAAGAACTATTCAGTATAGAAAACATAAATTCGAATGATTTCTTCAAAAATATCAGATGTTATAACAATGCTCTATCGTTTGCTTCATTTAATGCTAATTTTGAAAATTTTGAAGGTAGAAGAGCAGGTCCTTTCTGTTTCATGATTCAAGGACAAATCTACTATCAAATGAATACTGCCTTGTATCCAGAAGGTGAAAATGGAATACCTAGCTATGGGCAACTTTTCATGATCGATTCTGATGCTGCGAATCGTTGTAGAATATCCGCAATGAGTGAGTTAAATCTTTCCATTTTAGACGTACTCGATAGAGTTATCCGTGACAAAAATCGACTTGTTGATGCCTATTACATGATGAAATAAGTAATAGAGCTGGAGGAAGAAAAATGTGTACCATCTGGAACTCCTATGCCAGAAATAAAAATGATTTTCAACTCAAAAAAGAAAAGTATGGATAAACACCGATATAATCCACAAAGGACGAACGAAGTAGCCGCGGTATTTTCAACGACTGCAGATGGGGAGATCCCCGAATCGTATGTCACTATTGTTAATCGAGATGATAAAAAATTAATATTCCTAAGTTCTATGCATGAATATATTGAACCATAGATTTATCCAATATTCTATCCATCTGGACTCGGGGGATATAATAGTGATGATAAATGGTTGAGTAAAAATAAAAGAATTTCGCGGTCGGCATACGTGAAAAATTTAATTGCAATCAGAGATTATTTCAATCCAATTCTAAAAGGTCGTAAATTATTCCAACAATGGGTAGTCGACAATTATGTGAAGGTAGAAAGAGATCGCACAACTTTTGTTCGACAAAACCAAAAGAAGCTCAGATGTGAGACGTATCAAGGCCTCATTGATTACTTAGAAAAAAAGGGGAAGAGAATGACCTTGGAGTAGGAAAAATTGTTATTTTACCGTCGATATTCATAGGATCACCACGAAATATGGCTCAAAATTACCAGGATGCCATGGCAATTGTGAGAAAATATGGTAAACCCGATCTTTTTATCACAATTACATGTAATCCTAGGTGGCGAGAAATTACGGAAAATCTTGGTGCTGGCGAGCAACCAAGTGACAGGCCTGATTTAGTTGCGAGGGTTTTCGATCTAAAAAAAAATTACTTACTGGATTTAATTATCATCAAAAAAATATTTGGAGAAGTCTTGGCCTATATTTATGCTATAAAATTTCAAAAACGAGGATTACCTCACGTTCATATGTTAGTCAATTTGAAAAGAGGCTATAAATTAACTCGCCCATGTATAGTAGACAAATTCATTTCTGCTGAGATCCCTGACAAAAATGAAAAGCCAGATTTGTATAATATAGTAATGAAAAACATGATTCATGGTCCATGCGGTGATTGGTGTTTAGTTGATAATAAATGTTCCAAACATTTTCCGAAAGGATTCCAAGAGGAAACTACAATGGATGACGATGGATATCCCTGTTATCGTAGGAGAGATACCGAACAATACCATGAGAAACAAAATGGTTATGTAGTAGATAATAGATATGTTGTACCGTACTGTCCAGAAATTTTACTGAAATTGAATTGTCATTGTAATGTGGAAGTCGTTTCAAATATCAGAGCTGTGAAATATTTTTATAAATATATCCACAAATCACATGACGCCGCAGAAATTGTGATAGAAGACGAGTCGGGAAAGAATACCATTGAGCACGATGAAATTAAACAATACATAGATAGTCGTTATGTAGGCCCTGTTGAAGCTTGTTGACGTTTGTTGGGCAAAAAACTGCATGACAAAAGTCACTCGGTTATTCGTTTACCGGTACATCTACCAAATCAATAAAATATAACAATAAAACCCGGTGGAGAAGAATGTAATTTAGACGATGTATTGGAACAAAAAAATATGTTATTAGATTATTTCGAATTGAATGCTCGAGATCCAGACGCAAGAAATTATGTATACTCTGACATTCCTACATACTATACATTTGTTAAAACGAAAATTGATAATAAAATAATAGGCTGGAGGAAAAGGCAATCGAATTTTAATATCATCGGTAGAATGTACTCCGTGAGCCCCTCTCAATTAGAATTATTCCATCTTCGATTGTTATTGTGTAATGTTAGAGGCTCTCAGAGTTTTGATGATTTGCGAATCGTAAGTGGAAAGTTATGTTCAACTTTTACTGATGCCTGTAAGGAAAGGGGATTAATTGAAGATGATTATGAATGGACTAGAGCAATGGAAGAAGGAGAAGTATGGATGATGTCAGGAGCTTTAAGACATTTATTTACTTGTATTTTGATTCACTGTCAACCCTCGGATCCAGGGAAATTATGGGAGGAATTCAAAGTTTCAATGTCGGAAGATTTTAAAAAAAAATGACACCTGCTGCAGCAGAGAACAGGGCCTTAATGGAAATAGAGAAATTATTGAATGATGAAGATAAATGTCTTGCAAATTATAATATGCCTGAAATATTAGAAACAATTGAAAATACAGATGAAGAATTGAATATGGAAGATTTAGCAGCAAGAGGAGAAGAACAATATGCAAAATTGAATGAAGAACAGAAAAACATTGTTGATGAAATAATATCAAATACAAATAACTATAATGTGCAACAACGAAATTCATGCTTTTATATAGACGGACCCGGTGGATCGGGTAAAACATTCATTTATGACACTTTGTGGTATTTGTTAATGGGAAAAGGGAAGAAAGTAATGACAACAGCATTTACAGGGATAGCCGCGACATTATTACCAAAAGGGAAAACAGTTCATAAAACATTCGGATTACCAGTACCGTTGTATCCAGATTCAACATCTAATATCAAATTGAATTCTAAAAAAGGAAGGGAATTATATCTAAATGATGTATTCATTTGGGATGAAGCACCGATGGCTCCAAAATATTGTTTAGATGTGATCGATCGATTGCTCAAGGATGTAATGAATAATGATATGGTATTTGGTGGCAAAATAATGATTATGGGGGGAGATTTCCGACAATTACTTCCGGTGCTTCAAGGGGCAACGCGAAGTGAAACTATCACTTTATCAATAAAATATAGTTTCTTATGGCAATTTTTCACAAAATTTACATTGACTAAAAATATGAGAGCTTTATTAACAGAAAAGGATTTCTCTAATTATTTAATAGAATTGGGAAATGGGGTCTTGAATGATGACACAGATAAATTAGATCTTCCAAAATATTTAGCGAATAAGAATGAAGATATTGTAACAGAGACGTATGGAGAATTGTTACGCATGAAGAAATATAAAACTGCTTCGACAGTTGCAATTCTATCTGCGAGAAATGAAGATGTTGATGAAATAAATCAACGAGTAGTGGATTTATTGGATATCGACACAGAAAAATTATATACCAGTGTAGATAGTACGGACAATTGTAATGATAATGAAGAAATCAATCAATATCTATCACCAGAGTATTTGAATACTCTCAAGCCTCGATCATTCCCACCTCATGAATTACGACTGAGGAAATTTAGCATAGTCATGTTGATTAGAAATTTGACCATTCAACAGGGACTTTGCAATGGTACGAGACTATTGATATTAGAAATGAAAAATAATGTCTTGAAATGTGAGATATTAACTGGAGATAAAAAAAAAGAGATTGTGTTCATCAACAGAATAATTGTTATGTGTGAAAATGAATATCCTTTCACATTCACTCGTCGACAATTCCCAATAAAATTGGCTTTTGCAATGACCATTAATAAATCGCAAGGTCAAACATTTGATCGTATTGCGATTGACTTGCGACGAAATGTATTTACACATGGACAATTATACGTAGCTATGTCTAGAGTTCGCTCGTGGTCAACTTTAAAGATATATTTAGGGGAACAGGTAGAAAATTCAAGAGTAGATAATCCAGTTTTTACAGAATTATACAGGAACTGACGAAAATTGAATGGATGAAATGGGAAAACAAGAGCTCATGTCAAATTTCATGTTGATACATCAATTTTTCAAAACACTAGAGTGCTAGCAAATAATTTTTGAAGAAAAAAAAGGAACATTGAAATATCTCGAAAATTTTGCATGAACGGTTGTACTTTTATTGATTGTGTTACGTCCCAAATGGATTACTCTTTTATTTTTACTGAGTTAAGAATTGATCTGGATTTAGAAGAAAAGATTTAACCCTTCTGGTCGATAACTCCAGGTGTTGAGGGAAGCTATTCCTTTAGGTAGGTTCTTTCCAATCGACTACTGCGCGTAGCTGACCAATCAAACACGATTAGGACACAATGTTTAATTTAACAATATTTATTCAATAACAAATAACACTTGGGTTTATTACACTGTTCACTATTGTAGTCTTTGAATCTTATGATTTAAGTTTCACTTGATATTTTAAATGTTTTTTTATTTCTTCAATTTTGGTTATTTCAGTTGACTTCGATTATTTTAATAACACTGTGATTTGAGTCCCGAACACCTTGAATTAGGAAATAGGATTTCGGAGTTAGAATATTCACCGGGACTTGACTTGAACTAGAAGTTTAACTTAGTGTTTTGAATAAGATCGGAAGAGGTAGTTATTTCTACTTTCCACTTTGAAGTTGTAGATTGAAGTGATTTCTCTAAGGAAGGATTTGAATATCTAAGGGTTTCTTAGCGGTCACGCGTGGGCGTTCACGCTCTAGTTTCAGAGGGTAGGATTGGTTGATTAGGGATGCTGGAGAGGATAGAGGCGAGCCGGTTGGTTTTTGGGTCAAGCGGGGAGCCTCGATAGTTATGATTGGATTTTTGGACATTAAGGGTGCAGCTGCGTTTTGACTCTTAAGAAAATTCTGTTCTCACGGAACGTTAGAATTGGAAAATGTCACTTGACACTTATGACTTTCAGATTTTCAGAGCTCGCCGTGTTCGGTTTACAATTTCAGGATAAAAATACTTATCTTACATATTTATTTCGACTTTTATGATTTTTGAAACGTTTATGATGCACGTGTGCATCCATCTGTTTTTCGGTTTCGTTTATCACGTGGGAATGGTATTTTTAAATGTTTCTCAAGAAAAAATGTGGTCTGGACACTTGAGTGTTATTTCTTAAATGTAATTAATAATTTCTTATTTTATTGGATTGGAAAAATGATATTCGAATATTGGGCCTTATATACTAATTGCTGGTAAGACTCGACAGTCGATAAAGTAAAGTTAAAAATTTAATATAACGCCATCAGGTGGCCAAGGTAGGGACGTAACACCTCCCCCCTTAGAAAAAGTCGAGCGTCCTCGCTCGGTAAATGTTCGAGGAGAATGTGGTATTATCGACTTTCGATCTTCCAAAATAATGATATTATCGATTGAGACAAATCTTAAGAGGTAGAATACAAAATTTGATTTGATTAAACTTAGAAAAACTTAGTTTTTACAATTGTATTATGAAAAACATTGTTTGAACATGAATTGTTGCTTAAGATTAGCATTACAGGCTATATTTTTATTGGTTTTTCATTATTTTCTGACTTAAACTGCTAGATTTCGACATTTTATCTGAAAACTTATTTTAGTTTTCTGATTATTATTAATGAACTGGTAGAATATGATCGTATAAAAAGTTATAAATTTCAAAGGAAAGAATAATTTTATCATTATCGCAGTAATTAGGATTATGTAATTATACTCAATTATTCGTTTAACGTGGTTTAAAGATTATTTATAGCGATTAAAGTTAATTATTTTCCTATAAAAAATGGATTCAAATGGATCATTTAATCATCGTTGAAATGATCAATAATTTGTTATTTATAATAATTAGCATTGGAATGATCATGTCGTAAGAGCTTGTAATAAGATTTAGTAGATTTTGCAACGGATTTAAGGGAAAGAAAATCTATATTTCTTTCTAGCGTAAACTATAGTTTGCGGGGGTGCGACAGGTCAAAGGACGGGAGCGTTTGGGCTTTGGCCTATGACAATGGGTTTTTAGGTAGCGGGAGGTCCGTACCTTCATGCTATTGGCGGAAGTAACTAAGGGTTGGGACTTTTCTTCGGTTTTTCGCAGGGGTGGGGTGATTTTTCGCTTGGAGGAGAATTTTCTCTTAAGTCAGAATCATTCCACGCGTGGTGTTTGAACAGAAAGGTTCAAGTAAATTTAAATTAGTGTTGAAAAAGTGTTCAGAAACTTTTTTAAAAGAAAAATGAATCCCATGGCCGCTAGATTGTTGCGTAGGGCTGAACAAATGGCACCAGCTCATGTAAGTACAACATTTATTTAATAGTTAATTTCATTTATAAAGAAAAATTTCTCATTTTTATTTATTTATTTATTTTTTATTTTTATTTAAGTGTTCAAATTTAGAGATTTAAATTAGTAGTTGGGAGGAAAAAGAAAAAGGGGGTAGTGCAATAATGTTAATTTTTGAAAAATTTTAGTGTAATTTTTGTTTTAATTTTGTTTGTACAGGCCAGAAGATACAGGGAGTGGAGGGTTCTTTTGGGAGATTTTGCTCATTATCTCCTGAGATGGGTGGACATGGAACCTTTTGGACTGGGAGTTTTAAAGAATCCCCTTGAGTCGGGCCATGTAACTCGAGGAGTCTATCTGGTTGGCCATATTGTGCAGAATATGGCAGTGGTCTTGAGGGAACAGTGGTTTTTTTCAAGACAGGTAAGAGTTAATATCGTTGATTTGTTAAATTGTTTTGAGTCTAGTCAGATTTTTTATTTTTTTTTTATTTTTAGTGATGTTGATTAATTTTCAATTGAATAGAGCTTGAGTTTGTTACGAATTGAATTCTATGTTTTGTATATTTTTATTCGTTTATTCATAGATGCTTGTATATCTATTTTGTTGATTTTTATTTGTTTTTCGATATTTTTATATATATATTTATTCTGTCATGCATGTATTTTTATTTGTTGCAAGAAACTCCCTTCTTGAAGATTAAGGGGTTCATCAATATTGAGGAGAAAAGAGAGGTGCAGAGCACTCGTGCAGCAATCGTTGATGCAAACGATTATTTGCAATATTGTCTCGGGGCGATGGATGGGGATTATTTTGAGGACTTTTTGGGCCTTGAGATGTTGATGGAAGGACGATGGGGAAGGGACAACCCTATTGTTGAGTGGGATGTTCCTATGGACCTCGACTAGGACTCGATGCCACGCCGAGATAAAAATTGAAAATAAAAATGAAAATAATTAAATGAAATTAGATGAAATTAATTGAAGTTAAAATGAGAGTAAATTGTAAAAAATAGATATTTGTAAATTGAAATTGTTTGTTTGTTTGTTTATTTATTTAGAAATATTGTTTTCCTCTGGAATGTACAATTATTGGTCGTACATTCTTTCCTTTTGCATTGTTTTTGTTCGTCGGCGCTTCGTTTTGTTTGTTGGGATTCAGTCGTCTTCGTTGATATTGGTCTTCTTGTGTGGTTGATTTGGTAATGGAAATGCGATTTGTTCTGTCAGTATTTTTACTAATTCAGATTTATTATCGTTTTTGAAAGAAGTTTAGTAAAAGAAACAAATACTAAGGAAGAGTTAACTTGGAGAGTTTTTATATTTTTTTTTATTTTTCAAGTTTTAATATTATATTTTTATTTTTATCAATGGCTTTGGAATTCTTTTCAATTTCGATGGTAGAGAAAATTGTGAGTCAAGGGGGTTGGGTTGAGCTAAATGTTCTTATCTTGTTTTTTTTTTTTTTTTTTTAACCCATTAGAGTTTATTTATATATATTCATAAATTGTTGATTATTTATTAATTGCTCTGTTATTAGTGATTATTGTTCGTGCATTTGAACAAGAAAAAAAATGGGATTTTAGTCGGTCGAGTTTTGTTACATGTTCTCTAGTGTTAATTTATTTATTATAGTAAAGAAAAAAATTAATTTTGGAGCTATTTTTCGAAAAAGAAAAAGTCGTTGTTAGTACTTTTTAAATTTCGATTACATCAACGGGGGTTCGTTAGAATTATTTGTAGGATTTTGAGCGTTTCCTACTGGTTTGTTTTGTTGTTCGTGGGACGTCCCGGGTTTTTCGTCGGGGTAAGGATTTTTCCTTGGAGCGGGTTGGGGAATAAGCTCGATTGCTCGCGCATTTCTTGGGGTTGGGGTAGAAGTATTGTCTTTGGTGCTTAAATGAAGTAGAAGGTGAGCTACGGAGTCCCAAAGAGCTCCAATTAATTCATTCATGAATCATCGTGTCAACGATTATTTTAACTACGCGGATAATAATAAAGACTCCGAGGAAACCTGCACTGATAGTTCCGAATTTAATAAAGCGTCCCCAGGTGCGATCCCAGGCGCTTTCCGCGAGTTTTTGAAGTGCATCTTCATCTAATAAATCATACATTGAGCGTTTACCACCAGGGTTATTTACGGAAGTTATTGTTTGCGCGATTTCTTCTAACGCGGGGCGAGTTTCCATACGAGACATAATTCTTTCATGCATTTTATCTAGATCGTCTTGCGAGTAAATTCCACTGGTTGCAAGATTTGCGGGGTTAACATATTTCCATGTGGAACTTTGAGAAGGTTTTAAAGAACCGGGGGCGACAGTTTCAACTGGACGCGTTGTGCATGTATACCAACTGTGTTGAAATTGATAATAATGGGCTAGTGGTCCATTGCATGGAATTTTTACAGCTTTATTAATTAAAATATGTGTTNGAAATTGATAATAATGGGCTAGTGGTCCATTGCATGGGATTTTTACAGCTTTGTTAATTAAAATATGTGTCCTGGGAGTTAAAAACATTGATTTGTTGTTCCTCAGAACTGGTAAATTATCATAACAGTCTTCAAGAGAATTTACAGTTACTTCTACTGGGGTACATTTTACTACATGAACAACTTCTCCGGCTGTAACGGCCATATAACCGGGGCCTTTCATAAGTCTATAAGCAAATTCATCGGGCATTGTTGTCGCGATTGAGAGACTATTTTGAAGAACTTGACGTTCCATTTCGCATCTTTGTAACATTATGTGTTCATACAGAGATTCTATTTGAGACCGAATGTGTCTTTCAACATAAACAAATTTTGCATTAATGTAAGTGAATAGATCCATGTTTTCTACAGAGATAGCTTGATAATCTAAACTGACACCTGAGTCTGGTTCTGATTCGTCAAAAATAACTAATTTGGGGTGTTCTGTTCTGATAAGACGCATACCACAAGAGTAATCTATTCCAACAGTTTTTAATGTAAAACTTATATCTTCATAATTGACTGTATAAAAGGTTTCGCTATGGGTTTCCATTTTTTGTGATATTCCATTAAAAAGAAGTGAATAAGTCTTTTCTCTACATTTTGTGTCTTTAGGGAGAGGTTCCCAGAAGGTGTAACCTCCATCAAAATCAATACAGTAACCGGAAGTTAAAGGGCATACTGTTCCTGAAGCTAATTGAATTTCATTTGTTCCTAGTTTAACTTTAGCTGTATGAGTAGCGAGAGTAATTTTTGCTGTTCCCTGGACTAAAACATCGGACCAGGTACCATAGGGGTCGGAATATGTGGTACCATAGCAGTCTCCGCCATGATTAACTTGACCTGCTAGGAGTATAGAGCGACTGACAGTTCGATTAACTGGAATGTTCATTATATCTGTGTGGCCAATTGATATGCCACGACGTGTATGTGCTTGTTGACATATATCACGTGATATGCGAAAAACATATGGGGCAACACCGTTTGTTACTTGAGAAGAANTGTTGACATATATCACGTGATATGGGAAAAACATAATTTGCAACACCGTTTGTTACTTGAGAAGAGTAAGATTGCCAACCACAGTTTGTGATAAATCGAAATATTTCTATTTTACATTGTGTTACCTGAACTTCGCTGAACGTGTTAAGTTGTAACAATTTAACGTGAGGTAGAGATTTTTTTAAATCATCGGTTTTTATGTCACATTTATCTACGTCGAGGAGTGAAAATGACGTCATATTGAGCGTGTTTGTTCCGCAGTCGTAGCCANGTTTGTTACTTGAGAAGAGTAAGATTGCCAACCACAGTTTGTGATAAATCGAAATATTTCTATTTTACATTGTGTTACCTGAACTTCGCTGAACGTGTTAAGTTGTAACAATTTAACGTGAGGTAGAGATTTTTTTAAATCATCGGTTTTTATGTCACATTTATCTACGTCGAGGAGTGAAAATGACGTCATATTGAGTGTGTTTGTTCCGCAGTCGTAGCCGATTAAACCGTGTGTGAGTGTGATGAGAGCCAAAAATTTGAGTAATAACATTACTCTGAGTCGGTGGGGTCTCCATCTGAAAGAGTTGCGTGTTTTAAACGATCGGCATGAACGACTTTTTTCTTATTTTTATATAGTATTTCTACATTATGTTCATCATTAAAAACATCAGTAACGATAAAAGAACCTTCGTAGGCATAATCTAATTTTCCTACTTTTGGTTGTTTTAAAAGATAAACTTTTTCATCTTTCTCAAATCTACGCGGATGAATTTTTTTATCATAATAATTTTTAGATTTCTCTTTAGCTGAATTTAAATTCGCGGCGGCTGAGTTTCTTAATTCAAATAGTCGTAACGCTAATTCTCTTACGTAATCGTCATAAGTTTGAATTTCATCTAGGGGTGGGAATTGCGATGGCTGACGGGCGGGGCGACCGAAGATGAGTTCATGCGGCGAGTACCTTGTACCTTCGTGTACGCTTGTGTTATAGGCAAATGCAGCATGACAAACCCACCTATCCCAATCGTCTTTGTTTGTGTAGTGTTTAAGAAATTCAGTGAAAACAATATGGCTTCTCTCTAATGAGCCATTGCTCTGGGGTCGAAATGCTGTTGTTTTATATTGCGTTAGTTTAAATAATTTTGCGACTTTCTGCATAACTTTTCCTACAAAGGCTTTTCCCTGATCTGTTAATACAGCTCTTGGGCATCCGAATTTGCAAATAAAATGTTCAATAAATGCATCAGCAATTTCTTCGGCTGTTGCTGTTTCTAATGGAACTGCTAAAAAATATTTTGTTAAGTTATCTTGCATTGTGAGAACGTATTTATAACCGGATTTAGAAACAGGGTAAGGACCAACAATGTCTAATGCAACTTTATCGAAAGCATCAGCGGGGGTGTCCGTTATTATCATCGGTTGTTTGGTTTTGATTCTCACGATTTTATTTTTCTGACAACTAATGCATTTCCTAACGAAATCTTCTACATCGCTTTTCATTTTTTTCCAAAAATATTTCTGGCGGATGCGATTATATGTTTTTGTGACACATTTGTGTCCTGCAATTGGAGATTCATGATTTTCCGCGATAATTTTCTTCCTATCAGCGGGGGGTGGAATAATAATTTTACCTTTGCAAATCGTTATCTTGACTTTAGTGTTGGCAAAGACCAATCTCATGATTCTTCGAATTTTTATCCATGCATCATCTTTTATATTACTTTCGGCTTGAGATATACTTGCAGATAAAATTTCTTTATCACGCATTGTTTTACGTAAGTTAACAAAAGCTAAAACTAAATTTCTCTCTTGAAGTGGATCTTGAGAATTTTGATTAATTACGAGGGCAAAAACTGTTTTATTATGAGTACCGGTAGTTATTACCTGACCAATTTGAAAACGATCTAACGGTGTTATTTTATTCAATAACCCTTTTTTAATTAATTTTTTTCCCATTTCACTTGAGACAGTACCGTCTGCTGAAATGAAACAAATGTAACTATCTTTTTTCATTTCTAAAGTATCGCGACTATCAATGACATTAACAAAAATGTTTTCATCAATTATCTGCGGTCCTTTCCGTAGATCGTATCTAGGTGATCCAAGAGTAACATTTTCAGAAAGAATTTGAGGATTTCGTTTTTGATTGGGGGGTTCATTTTGATTATTTTCTTTTCCATTTTTGAGAGAACCGTTAATGAGGGGGTTTTCGTCGGGTGAGTGTTCATTCATCCCGTTATTTTCCTCAATGAGAGGTTGTGAAGGAGAAAACGATGGGGGGTCCCCTCCGTTGTGACCACAGCAAGGCCCTCGAGTTGTGGGCTGAGAGTAATACTCTCTGTCCCTGAATTTTTTTGGTTTATTTTCATTGCGGGGGTACCCGTTATTACTAGAGATTTTATTATG
>NW_021680458.1:111522-145495 GCF_001412515.2 Diachasma alloeum | reverse complement strand
TTTATTCTTCTCGAATGGATTCTCATGAATATCAACTTGAACGTCAAAAACTTCGGTTTGGGCGTTCAATTCCTCTTTATTAAAGGGGAACGCTCCACCCTGAGAGTTATTTTCCGCCTCCATTGGTATTTCATTTATTCCATTATGAATTAGCATTTGAGGTTGAGAGTTAGGTATAACTTCATCGATCGACATGTCCGATGAACTTTTATTTGATTTATTTTTAATGAAATTTTGATTTTGAATTTTATTTACCATTTTACGTTTATTATTTCCGCTAGGGGGTGACGTAAGATCGGCATCTGTACGATTTCGTTTATTTAAATTTCTTTTACTTCTTTTATTAGGTTTCGATTTAGCGCATTGATTGGATTTTTGAGCGATTTCAGGATTTAGTAGATTCGGGGGGCCCGGGGGGGCTTGGCTCTGTGCTGCAGACACAGGTCGTTGAGGCGGAGTCAGGGGGGGTAACGGNTTTATTCTTCTCGAATGGATTCTCATGAATATCAACTTGAACGTCAAAAACTTCGGTTTGGGCGTTCAATTCCTCTTTATTAAAGGGGAACGCTCCACCCTGAGAGTTATTTTCCGCATCCATTGGTATTTCATTTATTCCATTATGAATTAGCATTTGAGGTTGAGAGTTAGGTATAACTTCATCGATCGACATGTCCGATGAACTTTTATTTGATTTATTTTTAATGAAATTTTGATTTTGAATTTTATTTACCATTTTACGTGTATTATTTCCGCTAGGGGGTGACGTAAGATCGGCATCTGTACGATTTCGTTTATTTAAATTTCTTTTACTTCTTTTATTAGGTTTCGATTTAGCGCGTTGATTAGATTTTTGAGCGATTTCAGGATTTAGTAGATTCGGGGGGCCCGGGGGGACTTGGCTCTGTGCTGCAGACACAGGTCGTTGAGGCAGAGTCAGGGGGGGTAACGGCTGGTGCCTCGGCCCAGGCGTAACATCCATGCTGAATTCCGTCTCTCCCGAATTATTATTTCTTTGATTTAGAATTTGATTTTCATTCAAGTTTTGATTTAGAATTAGGCCTTGATTTAGACTTGAATGTTGATTTAAGTTCGAACTTTGATTTAGAAATTGATTTAGAATTTCGGAATTAGAATCAGATTTAGAAATTGATTTAGTATTTTTTATTTTTTGAGACAATTTTTGTGTCTTTAAAGGAGGGAAATTTTTTATTGAAAGACTCAGTGGTTCATCGTCAGAACTCGACTCGTTTACAATTGTTTGTTTATGAAAAGGATTATAACGTGATGTTATTTTTGTTTTTATCACCGTTTTATTTCTTTTCCTTAAATTGTACGGTCGACTATCCGTGTTTTCATGCAGGCGCTCAGATGCAGAAAAATGATCGACGGGGTGATCAGGCCCGACGGGAGATTTTTGTTCGCGCGTTTGGGAGCTACCTGGGTGATAAAACGTTTAGGATTGGACTTGAGTTTCCGATAATATTTCATTCCCTTCAAATGATTTAGTAGTTTGAGAATTATTTAATTGATTTAGAATTTGGGATTGAGGTTGAGTTTCCGGTAACTCTTCCTTCCCNATTGTACGGTCGACTATCCGTGTTTTCATGCAGGCGCTCAGATGCAGAAAAATGATCGACGGGGTGATCAGGCCCGACGGGAGATTTTTGTTCGCGCGTTTGGGAGCTACCTGGGTGATAAAACGTTTGGGATTGGACTTGAGTTTCCGATAATATTTCGTTCCCTTCAAATGATTTAGTAGTTTGAGAATTATTTAATTGATTTAGAATTTGGGATTGAGGTTGAGTTTCCGGTAACTCTTCCTTCCCTTTAAATGATTTAGTAATTTTACTGTCTGAAACTTCTAATCCCTCGGGAGAAATTTCAGAAAGTTCAGTTTTAGAATTTTGAATTTGCTCAATTTTTTANCTCAGGATTCACGGCTCTTACGTACATTAGAGTTCTTTGTCTAGCTGGAACCATAACTGACTCTCTATCCGCAAACCGTATCTTGANCCTAAGAACTCTTGAGAAGAAGAATGAGATTGCGCGCTTGGATTTTCTTGAATTAATTCTTTAATGATTCTTTTTCCACGATTAGATTCATTCGATTTTGAAGACGCATTAGTATCCACTGAAGAAATATCAGAATTATTCTGGGGAATTTTTTAAATCAATTTTTCGATAATCATGCGTTTATCGTTAGAATTATTTTGTTTTAAAAATCCTTTGAAATCTGAAGAAGAAGAAGAAGAAGATTTTGAAAATTTCGAATTAGTATAGATTTCATTTTGAAAATTCTGAATACCGCCATTGCTTTTGGACAATATTTTCTTTTTCCCTATTTGGGAGGGCNCCGCCATTGCTTTTGGACGATATTTTCTTTTTCCCTGTTTGGGAGGGTTGATGAGCAAGCTTCCTTCTCTTTTTTATGACAGAGGGGGAAAATTCACGTGGGACTTCTCCTGAGGAGGGCTGGTCCGTTACATTTTTTAGGCGTACATCATCTTGTCCCTCTCTAACACTCAGGCCTGAGGCGTTTGGGCATAGAGAAAGACGAGACGTGTCCTGTGCCGTTCTCAAGTGTCGCACACATGGCTCGTCTTCAGAGTCAGAGTCACTGTAGGACGTCGCCATGACCGTTTTTTTATGAAATTGGCTGGACTCAGAATCGGCTTCCATTGAGGAAGTTGAGAGTTTTCTAACTTTTTTACGTATAGGCTGAATATCGGAACCAGATGAGGGGGAAAGTTGTCGAGTTGCGTGCTCTTTTCCAGCGTTGTCACGCCACTTGAATTTAATAGGAAGCACATGCGCTTTCTCTATTTCTACAGGATTCCGAGATAATGCATCTGCATTTGTATTGAATTTTCCGGGTTTATAGATTATAGAAAATTCAAATTCTCGAAGTTTTTCTCTCCATTTCATTACTCGAGTAGTAGGATCATTGAATGAATTTACCCAAACTAGAGGTCTGTGATCTGTAATTACGGTGAACGGTCTGCCGTAAAGATAAGATCGAAAATGTTTAATTGACCATATAATTGCAACCATTTCTTTTTCGGTCGCAGAATAATTTAATTCAGCTGGATTTAAGACTCTGGAGTAATAAGCAACGGGAAGATCTTGTCCAATAACGCCTTGACTGAGGACTGCACCGACGGCATAACCGGATGCGTCAGTAGTGAGGATAAATGATTTATTGAAGTCGGGAAACTGAAGAATCGGCTCTTCGCAAAGTAGATCACGGAGCTTTTCGAATGCGTGCTTAGCTTCATCGGTCCATTTGAACGAAGTGTTCTTACTTGTGAGGTCGGACAGAGGTTTTGCGATCTTTGAGAAATCTTTAATGAATCTACGATAGTATCCGGAAAGGCCAAGGAATTGTCTAATATTCTTTTGCGTTTTGGGCACTGGAAAATTTTTTACAGAGTCGATTTTAGCAGGATCAGGTTTTACACCTTCAGAAGAAATTATGTGACCGAGATATTTTACTTCAGTTCTAAAAAATTCGCATTTATCAGGCTGTAATGAGAGATTAGATTTACGCAGACGTTCTGCTAATCTTCTGAATTTAATTATGTGTTCTTCGATTGAACGAGAGTAAATGACAATATCATCTAAATAAACAAAAAGTTCTGATCCTTGTAGACCTGTTAAAACTTGATCCATAAGGCGTTGAAAAGTGGCGGGAGCATTTTTGAGACCGAAAGGCATGCGGTCGAATTCCCAGTGACCGTGAGGGGTCGTAAACGCAGTTTTATGTCTGTCTTTTTTACTCATTTTAATTTGGTGAAAACCGGAAGCAAGATCAAAAACTGAAAAATATTTAGCACTTCCGAGTTGATCGAGAATATCAGTAATGAGTGGAAGTGGGTAAGCATCAGAAATTGTTTTATCATTTAATTTTCGATAGTCAATGACCAAACGCCATCTTTTATTACCTTTCGAATCGGCTTTCTTTGGGACTATCCAAAGAGGAGAATTATATGGTGATTTAGAAGGGCGAATAATTCGTGAATCAGAGAGATCTTTAATTTGTTTTTCAATTTCTTCTTTTTGACAAGGGGGAAATCTGTATTGTCGGACGTTTATAGGGAGGTCATCAGTGGTGGGGATGGGGTGCGTACAAACGTTCGTGGCTCGTAAGCTTTCGCCAGGTATATGAAAAAGATCCGCATTTTCTTTTATAAGGGTTATGACAGCATCATACTCTTCTTGATTCAAATGATTTAACCGTAAAAGTTCTTCTACCATTTTCGCGCGCTCAACGGGATCTCGCGTCCGAGACTCGTCTACCTGCTGCTCTGCGGGTGAGGAGGCGGTTTCGTAACCCTCGTCTTCACTTGAGTCAAAAGGAAACAAGGGAATTACGGGGACATCAATTTTGATATCATGCTCAGTGGTATTTATGGCATATAGATAGGCAATACCGTTAGTGTTAGTAACTACGGACTCTCCTATATATAACCCTTTAAATTTTGAATTAATGCGCGGTACATAACCTTGGGGACACTCAGGATTCACGGCTCTTACGTACATTAGAGTTCTTTGTCTAGCTGGAAGCATAACTGACTCTCTATCCGCAAACCGTATCTTGGTTTTCCCTACTAGCAAATAATTACGCTTAAAATCAGCCACCCCTTCGTTTTCACGAAGAAATTCCAAACCAATGACACCTGCATAATCCAACGGAAAATCATCGGGGATGACATTAAACCTCGCAGTTATTCCATTCAATTTAATGAAAACTTCGCCTAATGTTAAGGGCTTATCAGTTTTAGAAACTCCATTTAATTCATAAATTTTATTCTCATTAATTGGAACCGAATCGTTCAATTGATTAATCTTAATCAAATTTAACTGTGATCCCGTATCAAGTAAAAATTTTGCTTCATTATTATTCAAATTTCCAGAGTTTAAAATAACTGAAGGGGATGAAAATTTCGGGTCAAAAATACTAAGCTTGCAATTAGCGAAGTTGAGGTTTGTCATGCCTGATGCTTTTTTATTTATTGGGGAGAATTTATTGGTTGGTGCGCCGAACTTGGGTTTGAGTTCCCCGCTGCGGCGCCAATACGCTGGGGAACATGACCGTTTCCCGCACGCTGTGGGTTTTGACCTGCGCTGTTCGCATCACTTGGGGTGTTAAACGCGGCTTGTTTATTCATATTGTAAGCTCTTTTACGACAATCATTGATTACATGACCTGGATTTTTGCAATAATTACAAATTATCGAGCGATTGTTTCCGCTGTATGAATTAAAATTGCGATTAAATGATCCATTTGAATTTGGTGCATTTTGATTTGATCTAGGCACATTTCGGTATGCATTAAATGAATTTCGATTTGAATTGAATGAATTTTGTCTTGAATTGAATGAATTTGAGTTTAATCTTGAATTTGAATTGTAAGAATTTGTGATAGGCCTTGAATTTGAATTACTCTGTTTGTTTCTTCTACATTCGTTATCACTATGATTCGTCATTTTGCAATTTGAACAATATTTTCCGGTTTGAACATTTCTTTGATTTGAATTCGCATTAGCTTGAGCAACGAGACAACTTTTCGGATTACCGGTATTTGAATTGCGATTTCTATCAGTTTTTTGTTCACGTTCGATAAGTAATTCATATTCAACGGCTTTTTCTGCAGCCAGTTGTATGTTTTGAAATGTATGGTGTCTCATGGCGACACGGAGATCAGAGTTAAGACCCATAATGAAATATTTGACTGCTTTAGCTTCTGCTTGAGCTTTATAAGTGGCTCTAGTGTCTTCTGGTAAATTTTCAGCTGAATCAATTGTATTACTTAAATGTTCTGCTACTCGAAAACTATAATCTGTAACTGATTCGTTTGGCTTTTGGAAAAACAATACAAATTCATCTAACCATTCGTCTGGTAACTTCTTTGGAAAATAATGTCTCTTTACAAAAGCTTGTAATTCATCGATAGTTTTTACTTTTGAAATAATAACGCGATTAAGAATTGGATTTTTTAATCGATTTTTAAGAAATCTGAGAATTGTTTTTTGATCATACTGAGGCGTTAATTCTTTTGCATCTTCACATGCTGAGATAAATTCATTTGCTGGATAATTTGAACCATTAAATTCCGGAATTGTGCTAATGAAATTTTTTGCGGAGCGCGTTTGTGCATTTGTAATAGCCGATAGATCGTCGGGGTTCATTCGAAATTGAACATTTTGTTCTGGCATTTTGTCGGTGTGTTTTGAGCTCGCGTACAAAATTCACTTTTTACAAAAATTAGTAAATTAAACGACTTACAGTATTGTTGATATAAACAAATTAAACATCGTTTGAAGTTGACTGCGCTGGTAAGGTCGTTGACCGTTGTATCAAGGGCTGGATGGCTGGATCGTCTCTGGGTTGCACTTCCTCTGCCGACGGGTGGTTGAACAGGGCTCCACGTAGATCCGGTGATGAAGTTCGATCAGGATTTAGAAGTTGGGTCCAAGTGGGCACGATAGAGTGTTCGGCGTTGAGGGTACAGTAGACTCCACTTCAAAAGAATTGTATTTTCTTTTGATCGGCAAGGCACTGCTGTCACCGATTTATTTGAAGATTGATGAAATTTGTCTTCTTCGAATTTGTGTCTAAAGGTCACGATTGGAGAAACACCGCTGCCACCATTTATTTATAAAAAGATTAGCTGTTACGTCCCAAATGGATTACTCTTTTATTTTCACTGAGTTAAGAATTGATCTGGATTTAGAAGAAAAGATTTAACCCTTCTGGTCGATAACTCCAGGTGTTGAGGGAAGCTATTCCTTTAGGTAGGTTCTTTCCAATCGACTACTGCGCGTAGCTGACCAATCAAACACGATTAGGACACAATTGTTTAATTTAACAATATTTATTCAATAACAAATAACACTTGGGTTTATTACACTGTTCACTATTGTAGTCTTTGAATCTTATGATTTAAGTTTCACTTGATATTTTAAATGTTTTTTTATTTCTTCAATTTTGGTTATTTCAGTTGACTTCGATTATTTTAATAACACTGTGATTTGAGTCCCGAACACCTTGAATTAGGAAATAGGATTTCGGAGTTAGAATATTCACCGGGACTTGACTTGAACTAGAAGTTTAACTTAGTGTTTTGAATAAGATCGGAAGAGGTAGTTATTTCTACTTTCCACTTTGAAGTTGTAGATTGAAGTGATTTCTCTAAGGAAGGATTTGAATATCTAAGGGTTTCTTAGCGGTCACGCGTGGGCGTTCACGCTCTAGTTTCAGAGGGTAGGATTGGTTGATTAGGGATGCTGGAGAGGATAGAGGCGAGCCGGTTGGTTTTTGGGTCAAGCGGGGAGCCTCGATAGTTATGATTGGATTTTTGGACATTAAGGGTGCAGCTGCGTTTTGACTCTTAAGAAAATTCTGTTCTCACGGAACGGTAGAATTGGAAAATGTCACTTGACACTTATGACTTTCAGATTTTCAGAGTTCGCCGTGTTCGGTTTACAATTTCAGGATAAAAATACTTATCTTACATATTTATTTCGACTTTTATGATTCTTGAAACGTTTATGATGCACGTGTGCATCCATCTGTTTTTCGGTTTCGTTTATCACGTGGGAATGGTATTTTTGATGTTTCTCAAGAAAAAATGTGGTCTGGACACTTGAGTGTTATTTCTTAAATGTAATTAATAATTTTCTTATTTTATTGGATTGGAAAAAATGATATTTGAATATTGGGCCTTATATACTAATTGCTGGTAAGACTCGACAGTCGATAAAGTAAAGTTAAAAATTTAGTATAGCGCCATCAGGTGGCCAAGGTAGGGACATAACAGTTGATTGAAATAGCATGTAGGAAAATTTTTAATAGAAAAACCCTGAAGAATTCTATACGAATTTCTATAGAACTTCTATTGGATTTTCTATACGTTTTTTGCCGTTTCTTTTGACGTGTTCGATAGGAAACTCTATGGAAAAAGTTTATAGAATTTCGTTGTCTAAAGAATTTTTTTTCGCTCCAAGTTTCCAAATTTTTTCATTCGATTTTTTTAAAAATAATAAAATAAAAAATGACTAAAAAAACTTAGAAAATTTGAGTCGAAAAAATTCTATAGAGAAATGAAATTCTATTGACTCTTTTTTCTATTAACATTTTTCTGTATAATATTCCCTATCGAACGTGTCAATAGAAACGGCAAAAAACGTATAGAAAATGTTAAAAATTATTGATTTTGATAAAAAAATGAACGATGATTAAAACACATTCACAAAAAGAAGAGAGGAAGTGTCACTGGAAGGAAGTTTCAAGAAAAGAACGTAGAATGGAGAGAGAAATAATTCGCAAGACTCAAATAGTGGATACAGATAATGATTTCGAGGAAGAAATATGGTTTTGGAGGAGATTGCCCAACGGAGTAAACAGATTGATTAGGGAAAGACGAGTAACGGATCGAGAAAGGAATCCACGAGATAATCAGCGAACTCCATCAACACCAAACGAAGACATTTCAGTTGATTATAACGAACCCGCCTAGCTCAGTGAACGAAGGGAAGAAGAACCAAAAAGTTAACAGGTGAATAATTAGAATTGAAAATGATTTTTTAATAATAAAAACTGATTAGGGAAATAAAAATAAATGATAATTGATAGGAATTAATGAAGAGATGAATTTGTGATATATGAGTGGCAAAACAGAAGTTGTCCTGACAAGGAACTCAGCATAATCGGTGAATGTTTTCCGCAATTCTTTTTCAGACTTTTTTTCAATGAATTTTCTCAAATTTGAAGAGGAAGTCTCACTTAGAGTAGAAATTGTGATCGTTTGATATATTGATTATACTGACTAATTTATAATCAAACATGATTTTAGTGATGAAAGCAGATCAAATTGAAAAAATAAAATGGGTGATGAAAATTTACCTGAAACGAACTTTAACCAACACTGTTTTGAAAGCGAAAAAAATTGTGCTTTTCAGAAAGAAAGAAAAACGAGGAGTCCGAAGGCGACGTTCAATGCGTATAATTTTGAAAACAAAATATTATTAATTCTTCTTTTGAAGCATGCACAAGATTTCGAGAAGACACAAGAGAAACGAGGGAACTGTTCAAAAGATGGATGAACTTAAATTTCTGGTCCAGCGCTAATCAAAGAAATATTAATTGTCAAATGAGTAATTCCTGGAAATGTACTAAAATTGGAATGGAAATTGAACAATAGAAAAACATCAATAGAAATTGAAAAGTGTTGTAATTACTGTTTCTATATTGACGTACAAAAATGGTTAAAAAAGTAATGATTAACGACAAAAATAAAACCATTGAAAAATTGGTCAATAACTTTGGAGTTTTATTACGATTTAACAATGTTGAAAAAAAAATTGTTGAAGGCATCAACACTTATCGGTGTTATCACAATCAAAAACAATAATTAATTTTAAAAAGGAATTACTAACAATTTAATTGGAACTATCAAAAAATTATTTAATGAGAATTAATTAATGATTTAGTTAATATGTGCATGATTTGAAAACATTGATTGATTATTGCCAGTCAATTTGTTGATCTATCATTAATGGTTGATATTCTATTCTGTTTGTTATTACCATTAAACCTTTTTTACGAGGAATTTTTCATTAGGAATTTTTTAGGGTTTTAGGGTTTTTTTTACCAAGAGAATTTTTTGTTGTTATCTTTTCTTTAATTTAATTCGAATTCGAATGGTTATTTAATGAAATTGAAATTGAATGAGTTATAGTTCAACTGATGGTTGAATATTTCGAAGCAATCAGTCCCGTATCGTTGTCACTCCATCTACTTGTTGATTATTGTTTATCTATTGTTTTAAACATTACCAGTCCATCCGGTTGTATTTTTATAGTGTTGAAGGAGTAATTATGATATTTAAGTAAAGGAAATTAATTGTCTTAATATGTTTAAATAGAGAAAAGTAATCCTCATTGTCAGATTTTAACCCTGAAAAATGAAAAAAAAATACGATTAGAGATAATTCTAAAATTAATAAATACAACGAGAAGAAAGACGAAAAAAGATACTTTTTTAGGGAATCGTTTGGCAAATAATTCATTCCTCTTCAATTTCTTTGGTTGAGACGAACCTCCAGCCGAGTGAAGAGTGGATGAATTGAGATTAGCCAATGGTTGGCATAACAAGAGATCTTTGAGAGTTGCCATTGTCTGATCAACAAGAGAAATGCAATCTGAGTTTTGGACATTGAAGAAAAAACTGTTTCCTGAAATGAGAAAATACAAAAAAAATCAAGAGAAACAAATAAAGTATTATTCGGCCTAATTGATTCGATATTTCACCATTTCTAATCAGTTTTCCAACGCATTGGACATGCTGCCCTTTCGAATACGGACAGACGAATTTGGCAGGAAAGTCATTGATTTTCACATCGACAAAATATTTTTGAGCAGCAATCGATCCATAACAAGTATTCCCTGTACTCTCCATTTGTTTTTCTATGACAGCCCAAGGAGTTTCCACAAATCCTCTGATAGCTGGAGAAAAAATGACACAAAACAAGTTAAAAAGAAGTGTTAAAGAAATTTTGTAAAGAAAAAGAATAGATTCACAACTGTAAACATAAAGAAATCAATATTTCTTAATGTTTACTTTTTCGGCTCAATCCGAATCCATTTTTTCCAAACAAAGAAAGGAGGAAAAACATTGAAATCAAAAATTTTTTATCTAAAAAACAAATAGTCAGGCTAGAAGTGAAATTTATTTGTTTTTATTAAAAAAAAAAAAATTAAATCCTATAAGTGATTCTATAACATATTGAATAGAGAATGAAGTTGAATTTTCGAATTCATTTCCAAAATGTAATACAAGAACCGAAAAAATTATGAGAAAAGAAAGTTAAATTTATCTCAAAAGCTTAAGATAATTTTCTTCCTTGAGACGATGAAAAAAAAAAATTCAAAAATTGAAATAAAAAAACTATAAACATTCTGTATCAACTCACAATGAATTTGAGATTTTTCAAAAATACAAATATATTTTAGTCAGAAGTTAATATAATTGATGGACTTATTTTTATGTAATCGTCATGAAATATTCGTTTGTATTCGGTTTTTTTATGATATATTGAAATTTTTTATGATGAAAAATATTAAAAAAAAAAAAACCAAATTTAATTGAAATAAATACTGAAATTAAGACGAAAGAGAACCTACCAACGATTTTCTTGCATGTTGGTAGATTAATCAGAGGGATGATTTCCGGAGAAGTCGATTGAGAACGCTGTGTGGCCTGAATCTTTCCCAAATCAGTAATTTCTGTATTTGATTGGACAATTAATTCATAGGGCACTGTTCCAGAATTGAACTGATCCTTCACAAATTTTGGGTAGGCTCCATCGATGTGAATGACCTAAACAAAAATAAGAAGCAATAAAAGAATCAAACTGATAATGAAAGACATTATACAATTTGGGAAGAAATTATTGATCGAATATTGGATTCTGAACGAATTTTTGGATGACGAATACAAAATTGTTTTTTTATTTCATGAAAATATTAAAAAATATGAATGAGTTTAAAAAAAATGAAAATGATAGATGAATGAAAAAGAAGTTGGAACGCTGCAAATTGACTTACATGGTGCACTAACAGCTGATCGAGGAATCTATCAATGGTATCGCCCCACATAACGCATTGAACAATCTCACCATCATTGTTATGTATGCAGAAGGTGCAAACTTCATTTTGAGTACCGTTCTTGCAAGTCACAGTCTCAGCTTCCCTGATTAGATGAATAATGCCAACCATTTCTCTGATGATGAAAAAAAATTGTGAATGAAAAACAGAAAAATTCAATTAAACGAAATAATAGTCACACTCACACTAATTTAGATGTAGAAGGGGAAATGTTCTGGATATAATCAGAGGGACTCAAAAGATCGACATCAGTAAAGAAGTTACTCTCTGTAGAAGGAAGTCTGGGATCCGCAGATGAATGCGGAGAATCTGTGGATGATGGTGAGGAAGCTGGGCGTGTGTTTGCAGGATCTGAGAGAAGAAGTTCAGGTTCTTGAGATCCAAGCCGTGGCTCAGTGTGGGAGCAATGAGGGGTTGGAGAATCGTTATCAGCCATAATGATAAAGAATCACAATGGATCAATAGAATATCTTAATGCATGAACGAATAGCTCACAGGGTATAATAATCGCTGGTGTGCAGAGATGAATGACAGTTGAGAACAAATGAAGAGAGTTGGAACGGATTCAGTTGTCTAAAATGTGAAGTTTTAGACACCTGAATCCGTTCCACCACATTCCATAGATAAAAATAAACGTGAAGTCATAAATGAAAGGAAAAGATAGAATTAGGAATTTCGAGTCACCACTTACCGATGTGTTATACTTACCAAATATTCCTGGATGTTGAATCAAATTTCACGTATTGAAAAGTATTGAAAAAATGTAAAACACTTAAAAAAAAGAACGGTTTGATGTTTTACAAACAGATTCTAAGAATGCTTAAAAGTACAAGTTTTAATCCAAACATGAATCAATGATAATGAACAAGTACTATAGTGATGAAATATTGGAAATGATCTTCTCTGACAATTGATAGATGAAATAGTAATTCCATGAATATTATTAGAAAAATGTGTTATTCCATGCAGCCTAACAAGCGCGCGCAAAGCGCGCGTACTTCCTAGTGTTCTACAAAAATTCGCAGAACACGGACATGCAGCAGAAGCCTCGCGCGTACATGTGGTACAGATGAAACATGCAATTAAAAGAAAAGCTGTTGAAACAAATCACACTGCAGGACAAATTGTTCATGAAGCACTAAGCAACATGGATCAAAGTGCACGGCCGTATCTACCAACGACTAGCACACTGAAACAATCAGCAAAGTGAATGAAAAAGAACCATAATCCTCAACCCCAGACTCTCGATGATTTGAATCTCCCTGAAGAATTTAAAAAAACAATGAACAATGAAGTATTTTTAATAAAAAATGTTCAAGTGAACCAAGACAGAGTGTTGATATTCTCAACAGTGCCCAATATAAGGAAACTAAGTGAAGCCCCATTTTGGATTATGGACGGGACTTTCGACGTCGTCCCCAATATATTTCTACAATTGTATTCCATTCATACAGCTCTAGGACCACCAGACCGTAGTCGCATTCTCCCGTTAGTATATGTACTGATGTCCAGCAAATCGAAACGCTGTTATCAACAGTTATTCGAATCATTAATCAAATACGCTGAACAATACGACATAGACCTTGTAACGAACATGTGGGGATGTTCGTTAGGAACACTAAGAATGATCTGTAAACAGCGCGACTCCTACAACGTTGAATTAAAATCCGTGAGTAAGAATCCAAGAGCGAGAGAGTGAGAGCTCCTTATCCACTTCCGAGTGGCTTATTTCCGGTTAGAGTTATCGGTTCCGTTTATTAGTAAAGATTAGTAATTGCGCGTCTTCGAGGGCCCAGAAAAATTATCGTGAAGAAGGGCCAAAATTATAGAGTCATCCGGTTCTTTTTATGGGGTTCACCCTATTGTTAATCTTGCGGGTAATCGAATAGGTCCGGCTGAAATGCCGGCGCTCCAATTTCGTTGGATTTTCAGGGGTTAATTGGTTACGTTTTTATTTTGGGTGGAAGGTCGTTCGGAGCGAGTGCAACCATCATCTCCAACGAATCGCCAGGTTGCCTTTGGGATTTTGATGAGAGAAACGAGTTGAGCAGGAATTAGTAGTGAAGTTATAACAAGTGCCGGTAACTTGTCTTTTAACCCCGAAAATCCCGGAGATCCGATCCGTGGGAAGCGCCAAAGACCCTTCGTAATTATCCGAACGATAATCAGTTCGGCCTAGTCTCGCGTAACAATTAATAAAAAGGAACTAGTTTTGTGTTAAGTCATTAGAGAAGAGTAAGTGGGATTTGAATAATCGCGCCAGGTCCTGACAGTCGCGATTACTTGTCGTTAGATTCGCACCTTCGAGGGGCGTGTCCGCACCAATCAAAATTCGGGTGATTGAGCGGTGAATTCCGTGCTCTGAGGTGTCCCGAGACGCTCATGAGTTCGGCAGTTCGGCGTTGGCCCTTGACCCCACCAGAACTAGTGCCAGTACAGTGCCTATATTAGGAATTAGTGTGCACATATTTGGATAAGTGGATCTATACGATGGCGAAGAACACCCCAAAGAGGGGTAAGAAACCCAAAGTGAGTTTTTAGTTCGGTTTATGTATTTTTCCGAATTCATTTCGGCTTTTCGTTATTCGACTACGGGGTCTTCAGCCCCGTACGTCGCATTTTATTCCGGTAAAACGGTGATTGTGACCCTTAATCCAAATTGTGAGGTGCCGATTTTCCCCCCTTTTTCACTCATGATTGGGTGGTTTTCGTTATTTTTGATGGGTTATTCAAGGGGATAATTACTCCCGTTTAATTGCCAGAGTGCGTCCATCCCCGTTATACGTGGGCTTTTGCGCGTAAGAAATTCCACTCGTATTTGAATTGAGTTGGTTCGCGTAGATAGTTAATTAAAATTAAAGTTTGTGGGTCAATGTGTTCGGGGGGCTTCCCTGAGTAATTTATCTCAGGGTTTCCGAAAATTCGCTCTGCCGATTTCCGGATATTCCATTTTTGGTTTTTAGGGATTTCCAGCCCATTCTCGCTGGCGTGTACGCCGTGTTTCTCGAGGGGGAATTCCCCCCGACTCTCGACTCCCCCTCAGATACTCATCCACGTTTATACGTGGCTATTCTCGCTTCACGCGAGCTTTTTAGCGTTTAGAATTCCGCTCGAGGATTAATGAACCTGGAGCGGCTAATTGTTAAGGAAAAATTATTTTTTTGGTATTGTTGTCTTCGGTAGACTCTCCCGGACATTTTGTCTCAGGGTCCGTAATTTTTGACTCTGCCATTTCCGAGTTATGGCAAGTTGAGTTTTACGGAATTTCAGCCGTTTTGGCTGGTACGAAAAATCGATGATTGAATACGTTCTCCTCTCTCTCGCTCCCATTGTCGCTCGCATACCTTTCCCCCCAATTCTCGGAATTCTCGAGTATTTAGGGATTAGCGTGTATTTCTACTCTCCCCAAATGTTTATTTCGGGATATTTGAGGTATTTATCGGTGATATTAATTTCTTTGAATCTTTTTGTTAGATTAGACTCATTCCTGTCAGAGTGCGGAATTAATATTATGATTATTATTATTATCAGTATTGTTAGCTATTAATGATAGATTTTTTCCTTTTTTTATATATATATATTTTTTTTTTGAGCGAATTGAAATATCTTTTTTTTGAAAAATTGGTGATTGACTAATTTCAATAGTGAAACAAGTAAGGACAATACCGATTTCTTCTTTTTTTTTTAGTAGTTTTAACCACCCAATACCCGTCTCCGCCTGAAATCCACCCCTCTCTCCACAACCTAGCACACTGAGCGAACCCAGGACCGTTACCTTTCCCCAGAAATCTAGTTTTCTCCCTTTTTGTGTAAATTTTTGAGGTTTTGGAATCAATTAGAATTGGTTTTGTAGAATCATCCGGTTTGGTAATTCCGGCTAAAAATTACCTGGCGCCTATAGATTTTTGTATTTTTGAGTTTGACTAGATGAAGGGGAAGAAGGGCGAAGGTAATAGGCATTTTTAACCCCCATACGAAAATGTCACGTTACAACCTAAATCCACCAACAATAATAACCGACTTCGAATCTGCAACAATAACCACAACCCAAGAGTACTTCCCGAACACAACTCATAATGGTTGTCTATTCCATCTAGGCCAATCGATTTATCGAAAGGTAAACACTCTTAGCTTGAGCCGAAAGTATGGGACAGATGAACAATTCAGTATCACAGTGAGACAACTGGTGGCATTGGCTTTCCTACAACCCGAAGAGATATCTCCTGCATGGGATGATTTGAAATTACTCCTACCAGATGAAGCAAAAGAATTGAAAAACTAATTTGAAGATTGTTACGTCAAAGGCAAAGTGCTGAGAAAACTCCGAGGTAAAGAAAGACGG
Organism: Diachasma alloeum; assembly: GCF_001412515.2. Taxonomy (NCBI): domain Eukaryota; kingdom Metazoa; phylum Arthropoda; class Insecta; order Hymenoptera; family Braconidae; genus Diachasma; species Diachasma alloeum. The sequence continues at coordinate 129,487 of NW_021680458.1, read as the reverse complement.
GGAGCTCCAGCCTTTCCACCAACTCTGTGGTCCGTTCACAGTCGAGTGCAAGATAATTTACCAAGGACGCAAAACAAAGTAGAAGCTTGGCATCGAAAAATCAATACTCTCATTGGACGCTCCCATGCAGGGATCTACACGATCATTGGAGAATTGAAAAAAGAGCAATCATCAGTGGAAGCAGAAATCGGGTCCATCACACGTGGAACTCCACGTCCAAAACAGAAACGAGCCGATCAATTGCGTGAGGAACGTATCATGAATGTATTTGCAGACCGTAACTATTACAACAATGTCCTTGATTGGCTGCGCGGATTAGCCCACAATATAAAAATATAAAAACAAAAACAAATCATTTCAAGATGAATTAGACTGACTGACTCTCTCCACTGATTAAATTTTAATAAGTTCATTCCATGTATTCTCTATATTTATGTGTTCACGTAATTCTCGCATGTAAAGTTACTGAATTATTATTTTGATTAAGTGAGTGCATTCACAAGAGACCATCAATTATCTAGTTAACAAGAATAAGAGTGTTCTTTTATTGGTCATTATAAAACACTAGCGACTGCGTTGACATTTCGTTTAAATTTTGTGCATGAATTTCTCGATAAATGTTCCCCAAATCTTGAAAAAAAAAAATTGATGTTGATCGTTAATTTATTCTATCATTGTTGACATTTTCATTAAATTTTGTGCACGTATCAAATGTTTTTTCTTCTTTTTGCCCGGAATTGGACGAAAAAATTGGTGAACCAAAAGAAAATTAGACCAAAAACACAATGGACGAAAAAAAATTGGACTAAACGTACCAATGGATGAAATAGGTTTGGAGCAAAAGATATTGGACCAATGAAAATTGGACCAAACGTACCGGACCCGGTGTATGAGTGAGCACTTCTGGATAGGTGGGATAACCCTGATTTTGATAATATGCCCTCTGCTGACCCTGATTCTGGGTAGCTTGGGCTGCGGAATGTTGAGTTGAACTCGCTGTGGTGGTAACTGGGGGTGTTGTTCCGGTCCGCGTTCCCTGCTGATGAGCAGGTGCACTTGAGCGACGCGGAACCCCCGGGATATTTCCCGTGCGATCAACATTGTCCAACATGGAGGACATATTGTTGAGAAAACTGTCCGCGTTGGTAGCCGTAGTCGTTGTAGTCGCAGTTGAGACTGAAGATCGAACGGCCCCTTGGTGGATAATGACGGGGTCAATGCCCGAAAGATTGTGCAATGGCATTTGGACTTCTTCATCACGAATTGTCTCTGGCCTCATGAAACTAGGATTGTCAAAATGACTGGTGGAGAGGTCTAAATCATTTAAACCCTCCACATAAACATCAGCAAGTGACCACGAAACGCGATTGTCCCTCATACGTAGCAAGGCGCGGCACGCTCTGTCTAACAGCACGTCATAAGTCTCTATCGGACTGCCCCCCACTGTAGGAAGAAATGTGCGCAGGCGCGGGAGGTCCATTGTTTGGACATACGCCCGTATTTGCTCCAGTGATTCCATGATCAACAATCAAACTTGTAATTGTTATTTTAATTGTTATTTTATTGTTATTTTACTTGTTATTTTCAAATGATTTCAATTAATTAATCTTTACTCGCAACTTTGAATAATAGGGCAAGATGCCCGGGAAGAAAACAATAATAATAATTATTAATGTGTACAAAACAATTTAATTAATTGTCCGACCCAAATCGCGACACAATAATAATGCTTCCCCACAATTAATAGTGTAACGGAAACGAAACAACAACAAAAAAAAAATCTACCAGAATTCACGAATTTCCGCGATAATAAATAAAATAAGGAAAGAATAATGCTCCCACAATGATAAATGAGACAATTTCAGACTGTTAAAGTGAATAAAGCCCGGAATGAAAATAATATTCACCCCGAAATCCAATTCTGACCATCGAGTCTTATTGTCAATAAAAATATAATGCTCCTTTAGCAGGAGTACAATGATCCACAAATCAACACGTAATCCAACCGGATTTAATGGAAATGGTGATCTCTCGATTTTAATTCAACCTCGAAAATCAGAATAGAGAAGTACTCTGTCAATTGTGATTTAATCGACTTCAAAACAACTCTAAAATCAATTTAATGAAACCAATTAATTGAACAAAAAACGGAAAACAAATAGAAAGAATCATTTGAGGACGTCTTTGGGGTCGTCGTCAGCGTGCTGGCCCTATAAACCAAAGCGTTCCAGTAGCGCAGGTTCGAGTCCCGGCGATGAAAGATTTTTTCATCACCGGAAAACGAACCCAGTGCATGTGGAGTTAGTTATGTGGAGTTAGATATAAGTTTGCTTAGAGGCAAGTGCGGGTAGGGAATTAGGCTGGGGTACCGCGTAGGTACTGGGACGGGTACGTAAAAGACCACAACGGTCATACCATCTGGCACCACCCAATTTTTTAGAAAGAATCATTTCAAAAAATATCGAAATAATTTTAAAATAATTAATTTTTGTCCCGAAAATCATTTTAATGATATTATTATTTGATCGCGTCCAATGCCAGCAATAACTAGTAAGCAATCTGGTCCGCTGGAATATCAGTGTAGTTAAACTTCACGCGAGAATGCTGGAATAGCTGACTCCCACAATCGATATTTCCCCCTCCAACTACCACTTGAATACGGGCCAGCCATGGCCGGCTGGTGATGTCGGAGAGAAACGGACCTCTCACTTGCTCTCGCACGCGGCCTAGACGGCTTTTCACTCGTCGTATTCAACGCGAGTTACCCGAGACGTAAACAAGAGAAGCGACAATAACCTGGGTGGATAATATCACCACTAATGTTGAAATGCGATAATCTCTATTCACCGAGGATAATATAAAGGAATGATACGCGAGGAATTTATCTCCGATGATTTTAATACGAAATAATACTCCCCAAGTAAAAGAAAATTCTAATTCACTGAACGTGGTTTTCCCCACACGATTTTCGCGTTTTTAAATTGTCCCGGAAATTTTATCGCGTAGGAAATAGAGGATAAGAACAACATAATTCAATAATTGACCCGTGGGTTGGCCCAAGGGCCCCACGTCGGGCGCCAAAAAGTTGTGACGTATTTTTCCCAACATAAGCGGGTTATCGTGTGCTCGTTCGCCGACGAACTTTCGGCAGCCTCCTCGATCTCTCGGCCCGGAAGTAGAAACGACGCGGAACAACGAGAGGAGAATAAAACCTGGAGGGCGCCAGTTCTTTTGACCTCCAAAGGACAAGGGAGGTGGTGATCCCTCACGTTCCACAGCTAGCTCAGAATTAAACCGCGGAGGCGTGTGGGTACGGGCACTTGAATAAGGGGGCACCGAGTTTTCCTAAATAATAAAGTGTATTTAACAAATAAAACAAAAGAAGTTATTAATGACTCGACATACACAAAAGACAACTCATTCTGTAGAACAAGAATCGCAAGGACGTACTTCCCCGGCAATGAGTTGATACAACACACAATTATTCAGTCAGACATAATAATCAAGTAATAGCATGTAAATTATCAGGCGTGGAAGACGCTACGCAAGCCTACGTATAAGGATCACCCGAACGCGACGATAATGCGAGAGCCACGACTCTACGAAACACTACGAAAATAAATAATAATTGAATTAATGGAGAAAAATAATCAATGCCCGGAGGCTCAATAAGAAACAATAATGCAGCTGAAGGCTGCTGAGTGACGCGTCTCAGGCAGGAAGTTAATCACCCTCAAACGCGGCCAAAATGGCCGCGGAGTCCTTCTCTGTAACAAATAACGTATGCACTCACAAAAGGAAATCTCACGCTCACCGTTGTACGCGAAATGCTGGCTGCAATAATACCAGCGTCTTCCCCAACGACAGCGACGGCAGATGAAGTGACGCCTCACCACACAATTACTAATGGCCGTCCACACGACGTAAGATTACTCAAAGTGTTTAATAAAATGCATCACGTAACGGACTGAATATCAACGTGGCGAATTCTCAACGATGAGTGACTATCCTCTGGCCCGATTCAACCGTCAGAGGTCCGAGAGTTTATTCCCCCACCCCTTTCCATCACCGAAAATCCCGCGGCTGTCGGCTCGCGTTTAAACGATACAATTCATCGCGTATTTTCCCACCGGTGATTTTTCCGCGTGGAAAACTCCAGGTGCAATGGAGTTGCACCTCGCGCTCCGTAAAATGTTTGGGCCCTGTTTGGTGCGGGCCCCTGCATAATCCGCTATCCCTTCAATGCTGTGGCATTGGTTTTTTACTGGCTTCTTTAGCAGCCATTGTCCGGTGAGATGTTGGGGGCCGAGCGTAGAAGCCTGCGTAGCTTGCTGGCGCTCCATCTCTTTGTCCCTCGTGTGTATGGACGGACTCCATGTGTGAGTGTCTCGACGGCTGGTGGTCGTGAATACGCTCCATCCGCTGTTACCCTCGCGTCCATCCGCTTGTAGCTCCCGCGTGACACGCGGTGAAAGTACAATTTCGAATAAAGAAATCAAGAGAAAACAAAATGAGAAATAGTAATAATAGAAGAAATAGTAGCCCTGAGTAATCCGACTCCTCGTTGGGGTTTATTTTTCTGATTTTCCCCCCAAGAACCGCGGTCAGTTCGGGCGAGGACATGACATCTGTCATATCACAATATGTATATTGTTGTAAATTATTGTGCAGCCAGTAGCGAGAAAATTCACAAAAATATGAATTTTCTTCTCTAGTCGGGGGGGATGTTGTGTCCCATATAATTGTACCAAATATTATTGAATAACGCACTTATGAAGAAATTAGGAGTCAGCACCGTATTACAACACGAGGCCGTTTTGTAACACGAATCCAGGCAAGTGTGCCCCAATTTTCAATAAAACCGAGATCACACTGGGCTCGACAGCTCGTTACCGATGCAGTTCATCATCAAGTACATTTTAATCCATTTGATCACAGTAAACCGTTACTCTTCAGTGTAAATTCAATAAACTAAAGTATCTTAAATTGCTGAGATTGAGTCCATTTTATTCGACCATTCTACCGTATATTACATCACCACCGATTAAGAAAGACTACAAGCAAGCTCTTTTTGAGGAATATCCCAGGTCCGGAAAGTTCTCAATGGAACTGCCAATTCTAAACACAAAAGTGCCAGCATCCATGAATGAAACAGCCCTAAGGAGAGACAAATACTTCGTAGCCACCCAAGCCCTGGTAGGCTCTGCCCTCGCAGCTCTAGTACCTGTGTGCAAATCCCTACTTAAATCGCCGGATGGAGTCTAAAAAACTCCTGATAAATACATGGAATGCTGCCCGACTTCTTGTGGAACTTCATCGTTCACAAACCTCCTCAAGAAAAGCCTGCATTCAGCCCAGCCTCACCAAATCAGTGTTCACTGTCCTCGAAAAGAAGGAGACTGACGAATTTCTATTTGGGAATAATCTCTTAGATAAACTGAGAGAAATTAAAGTACTAGACAAAGTCAGCCAGGAGATAAAAGTTCAAACTCGAAAAAGACCTAATCTTCTCAACCAGGGAAACTCCAGGGGCCTGCTGACACCTCCAAGGTCGACTGCCCACTCGGGCTTGAATCAACGGAAGAAGTCGACCCTCAAGACCTCCTCTAGACCGTTATCGCACCCGAGATCAACTCATCACCGATTATCCAGCGCGAGGAACCCGAGACACTGAACAATTCCGACCAACAGGTAACACAGTTAGCAAGGAGATTGAAATTCTTTCTGAAGGCTTGGGGATCCATCACTCATGACAAGTTCGTCCTGAACATTGTAAAGGGATGCAAAATTACCTTCAAATACACGGCTCGTCAATTTCATAAAATAACTCCTCGTTACTGGACCCCAGATGAATTCAATACCCTCAAATCAGAAGTCTCGATACTCCAATGTATTGGGGCCATCATCCCCGTACTCCCAGTATCAGGACAATGCATTTCCCCTTTTTCCCTCAGGCAAAAACCGAAGAGGATGCAAAGATTCATACTCAACTTGCAGGAACTCAACAAATTCATTGAAACGGCGCACTTTAAACTGGAAGATCTTAGATCAGGTTGCAACCTGTTAGACCCGGTGGACTTCATGGGAGCAATCGACCTCAAGGACGCCTATTTTTTGGTTCCAATGCACCAAGGCAGGAGAAAACACCTTCGATTCGTCTTAACGGACCAAATGTATGAATTCACGTGCCTCCCGTTTGGTCTTTGTATAAGCCCCTGGATTTTTAATTTCCTGACCCGAAGGGAGGAAGTTATTGTAATGACCCCGAAAATCGAATTTGGAATTTCCATGATTTCTGCACATTTCTCGGCCTCTCGAATCATCCTGAAACGTTTTTGGAGACATGTCTGTACGTGTGTGTGTGTGTATGTACGTATATGACCAAAATTTTGTCCAACGATATCTTCTGAACAAATGAAGCGATTCGCATTTTTTTTTCAATCGATGCGCTTTGATGTAACTTACAAGGAACACTACGCAGGTGTCCCCCTCCGATTTCGATGGAACTTAAATGTGTTATAGGGGACCCAAAACTAAGGGACACGTATTTTTTTTTTAGCTACCCATATTGGGTTTTAGGGGGTGAAAGTGCTCTTTGAAGTTGACCACCTCTCGGGGTTATTTTTCGATTGCACACATAAGGAAGCTTTTTGAACAACTCTTTCGCAGTGTATCATGTAGATCACAAGGAATTATGAAAATGCGAATTAGAACCGTCTCCGGGGGGTGAAATATAGAGGGTAAACTACCCTTGTGAAAATTCATTTTTCTCATAGAAAAAAAATTTTGATGGAAATCCCATAGGATAAATTCCACTTGAAAAAGTAGAAAAAATGTGGCGGTTTGGTGTGGGTATCAAAAATAATAACTCGGTATTGACAAGAACTGTATATTTGAAGGCAAGTGTTTACATGCGTACTCAAAAGTGACTGACTTCTTCCGCCGGGGAGCGTACGAGTTTATATACCTTCATTTATCGAAGGTTCGAGAATTGTCCTGAAATTTCATGAGGGACAAGGACAAAATGATGTTTGTCTCGAATTCCGACGTTTGGAATATTCGAGACGCTACGAAATAAATTCAAGAAATTAATCTATTGTGGCTCGCGCCACAAGTACTCCCCTTCTGCGGAAAAAGAAAAGAAAGCAAAATAAAGCCAGAAGAAAATCAATAATGTCGATTTGTTGAGAACAGCTGATGTCGTTTAGCGAATCTGACGCGCTTTTGAATTGATGACGTCGAGGAGCCGGTGTCAGATGGGTGATAAGATGACGAACGTCGAGATGTTCCCGGATGCGATNTATCGATTTGTCGAGAACAGCTGATGTCGTTTAGCGAATCTGACGCGCTTTTGAATTGATGACGTCGATGAGCCGGTGTCAGATGGGCGGTAAGATGACGAACGTCGAGATGTTCCCGGATGCAGTGACTCCGGTGAAGGTGGTGCAGTCAGTGTCGTATTGCTGTCGTGGGAATCGTCGTTAGCTTCGTCGTCATTGTTGTGCTCGTCGTCTGGGAGCGAGAAAACGGGTTTGAGACGGTCGATGGAGACTACGGTATTTTCGCCTCTAATTCGAATGACGAAATGTTGCTCGTGCCTCGATATTACTTGGTATGGCCCCTCGTATGGGGACGTGAAGGCGTAATGGGGAGCGTAGCGAAGAACGAGGACGTGTGAGCAATTTGCGAGCTCCTTAAAGACCTTCCTCTGGCCATGACGGGCGACGGGTTGAGGAGCGAGATCGACGAAGTGATTCCTCAGACGATCGGCGATATTGGTAGGCGGTAGCCCGCGTGGTGGTGAGGGAGCAAGAAATTCCCCCGGTAGTCCGAGCGGGTCACCGAAGACGAGGTCGGCAGGAGTTGCGCCGAGGTCTTCTTTCCAGGCGGCGCGAATTCCGAGAAGAACGATAGGCAGCATGTCCACCCACGAATCGCTTTCATGACAGCGAATGGCGTCCTTCAGACGACGATGCAGATGTTCCACCATTCCATTTGACTGAGGATGGAACGTGGTGGTGTGAATATGTCTGCTACCGAGAAGACGAGCGAGAGCGTTGAACAGCTGGCTCTCAAACTGTGTCCCCTGGTTGGTTGTAATTCGAAGCGGCACTCCATTGCGGCAGATCCATCCAGAAAGGAGGATTCGGGCGACACACTCGGCTCCAGTGTTCTCGATGGGAAACGCCTCTGGGAACCTGGTGAAACGGTTTATGAACGTCAGGCAGTTGCGATACCCTCTGGACGAAACGTACGGTCCGATGATGTCCACGTGTACTATGTGCTCGAAGCGCTGCGTGCGTCCTGGAAAATCTTGAATAGGAGATGAGACATGACGAGATACCTTATTTCGTTGGCAAGCGATGCACGCGCGGGCCTATAGATGGCAAGCTCGGTTTATGTCGGGCCAGACGTAGCGCTGCGTTATCAGCTTCGTTTAGGCTCGTGCCCCAGAATGGCTAATGCTATGGAGAGCGTCGAAAATTCTTCTTCTCAATGGCACAGGAACGAAAGGGTGAATCAGATCGCCAGACACGTCGCAATAGATAGGCGTGGCGCAGTCTGGAACATTGACAGGTCATTGGGCGAGAGCGTCGTGGTGTTGACCCTGGAGACGTTGCTGGAACTCCTCGTCAGCGGCTTGAGCTTCGGCAAGCTCATTCGTAGAGACGGCAGCAGAGATTGTCTCGATACGAGAAAGCGCATCGGCGACAATGTTGTCCATGCCGGCCATGTACTGGATGTCGGTCGAAAACTGGCCGATAAAATCCAGGCGGTGGAACTGCCACGGCGTGGCTCTGTCGGGATCCTGGGCGAAGGCGTGAAGCANTGCCGGCCACGTACTGGATGTCGGTCGAAAACTGGCCGATAAAATCCAGGCGGTGGAACTGCCACGGCGTGGCTCTGTCGGGATCCTGGGCGAAGGCGTGAAGCAACGGCTTATGACCTGTGAAGATCGTGACGTGTCTCGCCTCGAAAATGTAGCGGAACTTTCGCACGGCAGCGTAGATGGCATGGAGCTCTCGATCGTAAGAGCAGTGCTTCCTCAGCGCAGGTTGTAGTTTCTGGCTGAAAAATGCCAGTGGTTTCCAGTGCTGTCCTCGTCGTTGCTGCAGGACTGCACCGATGGCGTATTCGGAAGCATCGGTGAAGATAGCCCATGGGAGTGTCGTGTCCGAGTAGACCAGTAACGTTGCTTTTCTCAGCTCCTCGTTGCAGGCGGTGAAAGCGGTATCGCCCTCAGGTGTCCAGGCGACGGGGTGAGAGCGTTTGATATTAGCACCCTGAGTGTATTCATGGAGAGGACCCTGTAATCTTGCAGCATCTTTAAGAAATTTGCGATAAAAATTGATCATACCTAGGAACTCACGCAATTTACGAATAGATGTTGGCCGAGGAAAATTGACGATCGTCTCTACCTTCGACAGGAGCGGTAAGATACCCTGCGCCGAGATAGGATGGCCGGGGAAGTCTACCTCCGGTTGGCCGAAACGACACTTGGTGGTGTTAATTACAACATATACATATGAGATAAACCGTTGAAATGTTTGTGCGGCATTTCGAAGCCCGAACGGCATGAACGGGAATTCGAAAAGGCTAAATGGTGTCATGATAGCTGTTTTGTTTACGTCGTCGATGGCCATAGGTATTTGATTAAAGGTGCGTACGAGGTGGATCGTAGAGAAGATTGTTTTCCCAGCGAGATTAGCAGTGAAGTCTTCTAGAACGCGAACGGGATATCGATCCGCAATTGTTCGTGCGTTCAATTTTCTATAATCTCTACAAGGTCGCCATTCGCCTGACTTTTTCGGTACCAAGTGGAGGGGAGATGACCAGGGGCTCTTCGAACGTTGAGTGATTCCCAGTTGCATCATTTTGTCGAACTCCGCCTTGGCGATTTTCAGTTTGTCGGGGGCGAGGCGTCGTGATTTTCTGGATACTGGTGGTCCGGGTGTAGTGGCGATATGGTGAAGCGTCGAATGTTTGGCTGGAAGGCATATTCCTTCGGATTTCGTTAAATTGGGAAACATACCAAGGAGATCTGACCATGACGGATCGACAGGCGTAACCTTGATTTCCGAGACGATGCTGGATAGCGACACTGTGCATGAGCTCGTTAATCCAGTTGTTGAGTCGATAAGGCAGCCGTTCTTCAGGTCACGTAAAATTCCGAAATGCGCCAAAAAATCGGCACCGATAATTGGTTTGGCTGTGTCTGCCACTACGGAGCGCCATGTGAAATCCCTCCGGAGGCCGAGGTTGAGCAATAGAGTTATGCAGCCGTACGTGTTGATTGTCGAGCCGTTGGCTGCAATAAGCGTATAGTTAACTCGTTTCTTTGCTCCAGGAGTGAGAAATTTCGGAAATGTACAAAGATCGGCGCCAGTATCCACCAAGTATTGGATTTTGGTGGCGCAATCGGTTACGAAGAGGCGGCTGGATTTGAAAGAGGGAACGTTAACCGCCACTAACGATCCGCCGGGGCGTTTCCCTGCCACGAGCAAGGTGCTTTGCAACGTCTAGCCCTGTCGTGGTATCTTCGATGATACCAGGACTGGTTGTTGTAGGGTGCTGGCGAGGTTGCTCGAGAACGGGATCGAGAGCGGAAGCGAGTACGTGCAACGCTTTGCCCTTTAAGGCCGATGCCAGCTCGCAGATTGTGGCTTCGAGACGAGAAAAGCGTGCCTCGAGGGCTGAGGACGTTGGCTCCTGAACCTCATTGATGTGGGCTACCGGTAATGGGATCTCGTGGAGTTTGTCGGCGAGTGTTGCAAGCCTGTCGGGAGCCATGTCCACTTGTGACGCCAGGATGGACTGCGTCATCATCGGCAGTCGGCTGAGCCACTTGGTGGGTAAAATGTTGTCAGGAACCGTGTCGTCGAGACTCCTGAGATGACGCAGGAATTGCGAGGGCTTCCTGTCACCCAATACCTCTCGGTCGAGCAGCTGCTGGAGTCGTGCGTCCCGGGAGAGCGTGAGGCGTTCGAAGAGCGCCTCCTTGAGACGTGTGTACGGTGTCTCGGCAGGCACATTTAGGAGGATATCCTGTACCTCAGCAGCGGCCTTGGGATCGAGATGAGACGAGGCATACTAATATCTCGTTACTTCATCGTTAATCCCGGATAGATGAAACTGTCCCTCGAGCTGGGCGACCCATAACGCTGGACGTTCGGCGTTGAAGGGGGGACATCGTATCGAAACGCATTCGAGCGGGGCTTCATTGTCAGCTTCGTGCACCTCGACACTATCAGGCATTTTGGTTTCGCGAAAAAACAACACTAGAGAAAGTCTGAAAAATATTCAGTACAGGACAGCGTCCTTGGGTGCTCAGCAATGCACCGAAATTCATGAAAAGAACTCGAATGGAGCGCGTGAACGATACAACACACGAGCGTACGTGGCACACAAACCACTCACAAAGTGCACGATCGAAGTGCACTCGAATTTCGCGGAACAGTCGCGGCGTTAACGTGATATAATTAATAACTNTGAAAAGAACTCGAATGGAGCGCGTGAACGATACAACACACGAGCGTACGTGGCACACAAACCACTCACAAAGTGCACGATCGAAGTGCACTCGAATTTCGCGGAACAGTCGCGGCGTTAACGTGATATAATTAATAACTAAAGAAAACGCGAGAAAACTATTCACTTCAATCACGTCGGGGTCACCAGTTGTGTCGGTTTGGTGTGGGAATCAAAAAGAATAACTCGGTGTTGACAAGAACTGTATATTTAAAGGCAAGTGTTTACATGCGTACTCAAAAGCAGACTGACTTCCTCCGCCGGGGAGCGTACGAGTTTATATACCTTCATTTATCGAAGGTTTGAGAATTGTCCTGAAATTTCGTGAGGGACAAGGACAAAATGACGTTTGTCTCGAATTCCGACGTTTGGAATATTCGAGACGCTACGAAATAAATTCAAGAAATTAATCTATTGTGGCTCGCGCCACAAAAAAATACAGAATACCTGTTTTTTTTTAAATCGAAATTTAAAACATAAAAAAGAGATTTTTCGTGAATTGCGAAATTTCAAACTTTTTCCTGTACAAAACGAAGCTTACGGCTGATGATGAGAGAAACCATTGGGACAGGATCCAGGAGTGATGTCGGGGAGGTTAACTACCCTTTGGGGGGGGGGGGATTTTTTTAAATAAGGGAGAAAAATATCGAGGAGAATTTTACGAAACACATTTCGTTCGGAAGCATGAGACAATTCAAAGCACGTCCTGCGATTCTTTTCCCCAAATTAAAATTGAAAGTAAAATACTTTTTTTTTATTATATACAGGTCTTCGATTTTTTGGTACATAAAAAAGATGAGTAATGAGTCTCTGGAAGTAACACTTGGAGGCTAAAATAACCTTTCTGGAAGTTACTTTTAATTATATCAGTGAACAGAATTCATTTGAAAGAGTAAAGAATAATAAGAAATATCAAAATTTGAACCCATGAAAATGTCCATTGCTAGTTATATATGAATTACAACCTTTTAATTATCCGTCTACTTGTATCACAGTACCATAGTCCGAACTGAATGGTAAGGATTGAATGAAGATGCGATATGGAAAGGAAACAATGATAGTAGTAATCCCCAAATGATGGAATTCAGAATATACATTGATATTATTATAGAAGCTCAGACCATTTATTCCTTCTAGTATTATGTTCTCAATCGGCATACATTCTGTTGAGATCAATCTACAGTATAGATAGCATTAGGGGACGTAATGCATCCAAAAATGATATTCTTCAAAAAAATGCAGCAAACAAAGTGATTTTTTGCACCATGAGCATTTGACTACTGTAATATTGGAACAGCCTTCAATATCACAGTGCGGATGAGATGATTGCCCGAATGCAAAATCGACAGGATTTTCGAAGTTATCTGGTTTTTTAGAAATGTAACCACTCTGAAACCAACATAACGAAATAAATTTTGATACCTTGGTGATGATAATTGATTATGGACTAAAGACTGTAACTTTATGATATTTTTCCGCAAATGTAAATTAATATCATAGTCCATTAGGACCACCCTATCCGAAAAATGACGAATATAATTCTTCCATATCCTAAAACCATATACGTCAAGGGGTTGAATTTTTCCAGTAGTTCCCTTTTGTTATGTCATGATTTTTCAACTTATCTTGATTGATAAATTGAGAAAATACGACTAAAAATTGCCTTTTTAAGCCTACCAAAGCAAATAGCTTAGGATGGCGAGGTGACTTTTGCTTATTCTAGAAATGAATCGTAAACAGAATTTTCAAGAATAATTAACGATATTCTTTAATGATTTTTCCCAGTTAATTTTTGATTAACAATTGATAATAAGGATACACTTTAGTTTCTTCGTGAATTGATCGATTGACAGGATGATCATTTCCTTATTTGGAAATGAGTAACCCATCAATCATTCGTCTACTTCCATTAAAATTTTTGCTATGAAACTAATTAAGATTTTTTTTGTTTTATATTCTCTCATCGTTCTCTGATTTTTCACGTCAGAATACTGAACAATTTAATCACCGAGAATATATTGGGGAGATTCTAATTCCAAGGATTGCAATGAGTTGAACTCGATAATTGAATAAAAGTTATTCATTCATTAGGTGGTTTTAATTGAAATTATGGTTGTTGAATAGTCCAAAGCGGACCCAAAATGGCGACGACACGAATGTTTGATGTTAAATTGCTTAGACACTTGAATTTGGATTCAAAGAGACAAATGATGTCATGATGATCCAATTGAGGATCTTGGGAGATCAAAAATAAATGTAAAGAAAGTCATCATAGATCAACCGATCAATTCAATCCAGCTTTTCTTAGTTTAATTGAATTAAAGAATTCTTTCAATTCGGAGTTGAAATTTATAATTTCTAATTGTGATTTTAATCTTGATCATCATAAGAAAAATTTAATTCGAGAGAAATCCAGAGAGGAAATAATTCTCAATTCTTTTCTTCCCTTAATGCCTCGTAGAGGAAACTAAATCGTAACTAGATTATTTCCTTTTTTTTCCAATTTGGAGGGAGTTAAATTCCTACGGAAATTTCTAATTCTCCTTATTCTGGAGGAAATATATTTTTCATAAAAATTCTCATTCTCTTTTTATTCAGAGGAAAATGTATTTTTCCAAAATTCTAATTCTCTCTTTATTCAGACGGAAATGTACTTTCCCATAAAAATACTAATTAATTCTTTATTCAGAGGGAAAATGTATTTTCCCATAAAATTTTTTTAATTCTTATTAATCAGAGGAAATGTATTTCCCTAAAAATTCTAATTCCTGGGTTTTATAGGGAATTGTATTGTCTTAAAATTTCTAATTCTTGTTTAATCTTTTTTCCTGTATACCAAAGTCCGGATTCCTTGACTTTAGAATCTGTTCATTTCAATGGGAAAGAATAATTGAATTCAAGTGACTTACATGTTCTGCTTTGGGGTTTCGGGTAATTCGAAAATTTTGTTTGTAAGAAAGGGGAGGGCTGGAGGGAACCGATGGCTGGAACGAGGTCCTGGCAGTGTCAGGCTATGATGTGGAGATGCCAATTGATGTAGATGTCAATTGAAGTAAATGGCAATTGTGATGTAGATGCCAATTGATGTCGATGTCAATGGATGTAGATAACAATTGTGATGTAGATGCCAATTCTGATGTGAATGCTAATTGATGTCGATGTCAATTGATGTAGATGACAATTGTGGTATAGATGTCAACAGAAGATGAGGTCAATTAAATGAATCAAAATTTTTCCGACCAATCGAAATTTGATCAACCTAACTCTGCGGAAACACAAGTGAATTAAAATTTTGACAAATCAAATTGAAAATTTTTGAATAATAAGATCAATTGATATCAAAATTTAGCAATCAATTACTCGAATTATTAAAAAAAAAAAACTATTATGTTTTATTTTCAAAGAAAAAAAAGAAAATCACAAAAAAAAATCTATTATTTCCCTTTTTTTCTAATTTATTAAATGTTAATTTTAATGATTTCCTGAAGGGAAATCAGGAAAGAATTTAATTAGTTCCCACCAATCACAACGGATTATTGTGATTTCCTGAAGGGAAATCACTTGGGAAATGAATGTGTTTTTTTTTAATAAATCACAGCAAACCAAAGGAAAATATATATATCACTACGATTTCACAAATTGAATGGATTTTCATGTTAACACAATAAATATATAATGATAGAAAAACCACTGATAATCCTTGGAGTTCACTTGGAGTTCACTTGGTATTCCTTGATCTGTTTCCGTTGACGGTGATGCCGGGACTGTCCTGTTAACGCCCTACGCGTTAACCTTTAGGTGTCAGGGTTAATTGTGTGTGTCAATCGTCTGGCACTTTTTAATTAGTATTGGGAGGTGGGGGAAAGAGTGTGAAGTCACGTGGTGGGTTTGAAGAGGAGAATCACAGCTCACCGGCGTGTGCCGCATGATCTCTGTAGGGAGGTGGGGGAAAGAAGAACAAGGAACGTCTTGTTTGAATACGAAGGGGAGGTATTGTGTATTATGATTACGGAATAAGGGGAAGTGTATTGAGGAATTTATATCGGTAAGGGGAGGTGATGGCTTACGTGCCGGGACACAGCCGATGTCTGGTACGGACATCCGAAACCCTCGATGATAAGGCTCTTCGCAACAGCGATGCCTTTTCCTTTCTTCCATTTCTTTTCTTTTTATGTTGAAATATTTTCTAACTTCAATCAAGATTTTTGGGGTTTCTAATAATCCAAAAATCTTGATTTTAATTTTTCAGGTATAAAATATGTTTTCCCATTGAATGCTTGTTAAAAATGTTAAATTTCTAAATAATATTTTCATTATTCATAATAACAGTAATTAATAAATTCCGATTGACTCGGGTACGCGTTGGAAAGATTCGAATTCGAGTACACCTGAGTAGACCACCCGTAAGTTTCGCTAATTGACATCGCATGCCGATAGATAACGTTTCTCATGTTAAATGAGCTGATGGAAATATTCCATCATTTATTAATAATTAATAATTAAAATAATAAAAAAAATGTTGTACGTCATTCGGACGTAACACTTTGGTATCAACATAGTTTATGATTGTTTATCTGGAGGAGTAATTTCTTTCACGACTTGAGGACAGAGTGCGCTCCAGGAATCGATTGACAGTAGACTTCTAGGACCCACGTTTGGGAAAAAGACTTCCTTCAACCAGGTTTTGAAATGCTCTGAAAAATCAAGTACTAGATGATAATCCGAATTATTGTATAGAACATATCATGTTTGTTAGGTCTTAAATATTGTCATACGTGAAGTGAGTTTTCCCGAGTTTGAAGCGCTAACACATTCGCAGGTTTGAAGAGATTTTGCTCCACTATTGGACCGAAAGTTCCAGAAGGTTCATTCAAAATCAGGAAGAGAGGTGAAAGTAATTTTCCATCAGCACAAATCAGAGGTTGTACTATATAACTATGTGTCGTTGAAGTTATCTGTACGACGCACGCTACTTGTTTAGTACCTTCTTCAGCTAACGTTCGCCCTGAATGAATTTCCAATTGGAAATAACTTTGATCAGTATTATAAATGTTTTCTGGGCCATACGTATCCCAATAAGACCGAACTTTCAGGAGGAATTCGTCCGCTTCTTTTTGTAATTCTTCCCGAGTCTCTAATGTTTTTCTGGTGATGAATTTGTTAATCTTCCGGGATGTTATGCGGTGTGCCCGTTTGAAATAATGCAACCACCTGGACGAAGCTGTGAAACGAACGTCTTCGAAGCCGATTTCCTTCCGGGCTTGCAGGGCCTATTTTCGGAGGTCAGTATCGTGGATGATCAAACCTGCATCGATAGCATTCTTCATATTTTTTAATGTATACTCCGAAATGCGTTTCAACTTCTCCATGTATGTCCCTCCTTTATTGATTTGATTCGCCCAGCGTCGTAACTGTCTACGCGATTTCACCTTCCTGAATCGATGGGAAACAGTTTCTATAGAGAGATTCTTCTTCTTTTTTCCACTTCTCCAGCAGTCAACGGCATTCTTTTTACATTCGAAATATACAGGTTCCTCATCCTCCGAACAACTGTCAGGTGATTCTTCTGTATGTGGTTGAAATTCTTTATTCTCGACCGCTATCATTTGGAAATATTTATAAGGCTCTTGAAAATCCAGGGATGTTTCTTCGAT
Source organism: Diachasma alloeum (assembly GCF_001412515.2). Taxonomy (NCBI): domain Eukaryota; kingdom Metazoa; phylum Arthropoda; class Insecta; order Hymenoptera; family Braconidae; genus Diachasma; species Diachasma alloeum. Next base: position 112,304 of record NW_021680458.1, on the reverse strand, counting down.
CAGTTCCACTCCATTATATTCCTTCATTGATTAAATCAATATCCTTTGGAACGTATCTGCTAATTCATGTTCCTCGTTGTTCACGGGTGTTTCAGCAAGATTGAGAACTTCAAATGTTGCCATCAGAAGTCGGATAACGTTGATCGGATTAACTTTCATGGTAGAACAAGTATAGATCACGACACTCACTGAAAAACTACTTTTCTCTTCGATCTATGTTCATAGACTGATTATAATTCACAAGAGGGATGGAAATGAAAAACATTCATATCATATAAGTTCTATTGATCAGAGTAATTTCATCCTCAGATAACAAATGAGCCATTTGCATCAATATGTTTACAACTCCCGAATATTCTTCAGTTGTGGTTCTGCATTATCAAACAGAATGGTATTGTCATATGTCGCCATTTACGTCTCATTGAAAACGATATCACATCGAAGCGATAAGAGCAATCGAAATACATTTTATCATCGATCCGTTATTTACTATAGAAAATCATCGGCTCTTCTTTGTGCTATCCATCCACGTTCATATACAGATGAAAATTTGAATTCCTCAAAATATTTCATCTTAACTCTTTTTTCAAATTGGAAATGGAAGGCATTTAATGGAACCTCTACTCTGGCCTTCGGTGAAATTTTTTAGATTCATGGTCATTACTGATTTCTTTTGAAAATGAGGTTGGTCCGATCGATTCGATAAAATACCATGAGGATTGTTAAGCCCTCAAGTTTCACTCCCGAAGACTATTTCAATTGTTTCACTTATCATTCCGTGT
>NW_021680458.1:94350-110550 GCF_001412515.2 Diachasma alloeum | reverse complement strand
TCTAATGTTTTTCTGGTGATGAATTTGTTAATCTTCCGGGATGTTATGCGGTGTGCCCGTTTGAAATAATGCAACCACCTGGACGAAGCTGTGAAACGAACGTCTTCGAAGCCGATTTCCTTCCGGGCTTGCAGGGCCTATTTTCGGAGGTCAGTATCGTGGATGATCAAACCTGCATCGATAGCATTCTTCATATTTTTTAATGTATACTCCGAAATGCGTTTCAACTTCTCCATGTATGTCCCTCCTTTATTGATTTGATTCGCCCAGCGTCGTAACTGTCTACGCGATTTCACCTTCCTGAATCGATGGGAAACAGTTTCTATAGAGAGATTCTTCTTCTTTTTTCCACTTCTCCAGCAGTCAACGGCATTCTTTTTACATTCGAAATATACAGGTTCCTCATCCTCCGAACAACTGTCAGGTGATTCTTCTGTATGTGGTTGAAATTCTTTATTCTCGACCGCTATCATTTGGAAATATTTATAAGGCTCTTGAAAATCCAGGGATGTTTCTTCGATCAGTTCCACTCCATTATATTCCTTCATTGATTAAATCAATATCCTTTGGAACGTATCTGCTAATTCATGTTCCTCGTTGTTCACGGGTGTTTCAGCAAGATTGAGAACTTCAAATGTTGCCATCAGAAGTCGGATAACGTTGATCGGATTAACTTTCATGGTAGAACAAGTATAGATCACGACACTCACTGAAAAACTACTTTTCTCTTCGATCTATGTTCATAGACTGATTATAATTCACAAGAGGGATGGAAATGAAAAACATTCATATCATATAAGTTCTATTGATCAGAGTAATTTCATCCTCAGATAACAAATGAGCCATTTGCATCAATATGTTTACAACTCCCGAATATTCTTCAGTTGTGGTTCTGCATTATCAAACAGAATGGTATTGTCATATGTCGCCATTTACGTCTCATTGAAAACGATATCACATCGAAGCGATAAGAGCAATCGAAATACATTTTATCATCGATCCGTTATTTACTATAGAAAATCATCGGCTCTTCTTTGTGCTATCCATCCACGTTCATATACAGATGAAAATTTGAATTCCTCAAAATATTTCATCTTAACTCTTTTTTCAAATTGGAAATGGAAGGCATTTAATGGAACCTCTACTCTGGCCTTCGGTGAAATTTTTTAGATTCATGGTCATTACTGATTTCTTTTGAAAATGAGGTTGGTCCGATCGATTCGATAAAATACCATGAGGATTGTTAAGCCCTCAAGTTTCACTCCCGAAGACTATTTCAATTGTTTCACTTATCATTCCGTGTGAGATCAGTCTATTATAACAAACAATTTAAAACCCATAATTTTTCAAAGAATCGATGTTTCTTACCTTAAAATTCTAATTTGCGGAAAAAATCCTAAATATGTGCTTTAATTTGTCTCATGCTTTCGAACTAAATGTGTTTCGTACAATTCTCATCGATATTTTTTCTCCCTTATTAAAAAAATTTCCGCCCCCCCTCCCAAGGGTAGTTAACCTCCCCGACACTATTCCTGGATCCTGTCCCAATGGTTTTCCTCATCATTAGCCGTAAGCTTCGTTTTGTACAGGAAAAGATTTAAAATTTCGCAATTCATGAAAAATTCATTTTTTCAAGTTTTAAATTTTGATTAAAAAAAGATCAAACAGGTATTCTGTATTTTTTTCTACTTTTTCAAATGGAATTTATCCCATGGGATTTCCATCAAAAGGTTTTCTTCTATGAGAAAACTGAATTTTTACAAGGGTAGTTTATCCTCCATATTTCACCCCCCGGAGACGATTCTAATTCGCATTTTCATCATTCCTTGTGACCTTGATGATACACTACGAAAGAGTTGATCAAAAAGCTTCCTTATGTGTGCAATCGAAAAATGACCCCTAGAGGTGGTCAACTTCAGAGAGCACTTTCACCCCCTAAAACCCAATATGGGCAGCTAAAAAAAAATACGTGTCCCTTAGTTTTGGGTCCCCTATAACATATTTAAGTTTCATCGAAATCGGAGGGGGACATCTGCGTAGTGTTCCTTGTTAGAAATGATTAGACTATGAGATCGATCGTCTCAGCGGTTTGTCAGTTATTCGCATAAAACATGTGAAAAAATGACGATTTCTTGGAAATCCAATGATTTCATCCGAAGAAATGATGTCATTCGCATTTTTGTTATTGCAATCGATGCGTGTTAATGTAAATCGTGGGTGATCAGTGTATGAAGATGATCGTCTCAGCGGTTGGTTAGTTATGCGCATAAAACATGTAGAAAATGACGATTTCGTGAAAATTCAATGATTTTATCCGAAGAAATCTTATCATTCTCATTTTCTTTATTTCAATCGATGCGTGTTCATGTAACTTAGGAGTGATCAGTATATGAAGGTGACCGTTTCAGTGGTTTATTAGTTATTCGCCTGAACTATGTGTGAAAATGACAAAAATTCAATGATTTTATGCCGATAAATGATGTGATTATTATCTTATTTTCAATTTATGAGTGTTAAAAAAAACTTCGAACTGATGAGTATAGAGGATGATTGCCTCAGCAGTTTCTTAGTTATTTGCATAAAACATGTGAAGGAATGACAATCTCTTCAAAATTCATTGCATTCACCTAGAAAAATTACTTCATTCGCATTTTACCTAAGGTAACGATGGGATTGGAATTAATTTTGTGTAATCGATGCGTCTCCACATAACTTGATTCTCATTGGATTTTGAGCAACATCGCCTCAGTAGTTGTTGAATTTTTTAAATAAAACTTTCGAATTTTGCAATTAAAAAAAAAGGGAAAGTTGGAAAATTTTAGAATAGGTTAACTTTGAAGTTAGAAAGTTTTGAAGTGGGTCGACTTTGACGTTGCAAATTTTTAAGTCGATCAACTTCGGAGTTGAGAGAATTTTGAAGTGGTCAAGTCAAAAGTGGGTTTAACTCAAACTTGATTGAAATTTGAGTTAAATTAAATTGCAAATGCGTTCTTTGCGAAATCACCCTAACGGGAATGCCACAATGAATGCAATGCTAAACGCATGCAACGCATGAAAGAACTATCCAACTGTTTTCCGAATATTTCCGACAATGACTAGCGTTGCGTATAGCGTGCGCCGCATTCATTGTGGCATGACCCCAGCGTCAACAAAAATACATGGTCGGGAAGTTATTGGTTCGACCCGTAATGGGTCACACCCAATTCCACCAACCCCTACCGGTCATACCCCAAAGAGGGAGCGCGCGAAGCACGCGACCGGGCCTGATTTTTACTAAATTAGTGAAAGCAGTGACCAATACCCTCCGCTCAAATAGTTTTCTTTCAGTGGTCTACCTTGATGATTTCCTATCAGGGTGTCCCGCAACCGACCTTTTTCCTTGAAGGGTATTAGAGAGGGTGCTTTTTTAAGTGCAAAGTTCCTCTTCCATTTTTGGATCCTAGCATTTTTTTTTGGTCTGACTTTTTGGGGGGGGGGGGGTTGAACTACTAATTTCAGGGGCAAATTTCTTTTTTTAATTGTTAAATTTTTTCTTTTGTCTTTTTTTATGGGACATGACCTTGCAACTAATTGACCAGAGAGAATGCAATTTACTCGCGAAATAAATCAGTATGATCCACAATTACTTCTGATTGTTCTTAATTTTTACAATTATGTTAATAATTGATGAGTAATTAATTATTTGGGGCTAAATTTATTTTATTAATTCAATAATTTGAAATTTATTTGTTTTATTTACTTTATTTATTTATTTTTTAAATTTTATTTTTATTTAATATTGCTTGTTTTACATGAAGTACAGAGGCATGTACTGAGGGGGGGAAGGAGGGTGGGAGGATTGAAACGAAATAGGGGGGAGGGTTGCGGAACAAGTCGGAGCCCACATCACGCCTCCAAAAGGGGGGTGAGGATTTTTTTTTCAATTTTTTGTTCTCACTCCGCACGGATTATGGTAAAGGAAACATTTGTGAGGGTGTGGAATCCACCCCCGCCCCTATCGGGGAGGTTAAAATCTGCACACAGTGAGGGGAGGGGGTTGAGAAATGAGTCCATGCTCAAATCAAAAGGGGGTGAAAATTGCGTCTTCTCAATCATGTGTCCAAAAGAGGGGTGAGTATTTTTTTTCGCTTTTTGCTTTCAGTTTGTAGGGTCTCGGAGAAAGTGGACACTTCGAGGGGGTGAAAGCCACCCCCTCGGCCGCACTTATCGGGGAGGTCAAAATTCTCATACAGTGAGGGGTGGGGAAACAAAATACTCACCCCATTTTAGACACAAAACATGTGTCCAAAATGGGGTGAGTATTTTTTTACAATTTTTTGTTCTCACTCCGCACGTATTGAGGTGAATGAAACATTTCGAGGGGGTGAAAGCTACCCCCGAACTTATCGAGGATTTCAAAATTCACATACAGTGAGGGGAGAGGGTTAAGAAATCAGTCCGAGCCCAAATTATGAGTCCAAAAGGAGGGTGAGTATTTTTTTTGTCAATTTTTTGTGCTCACTCCGCACGGATTGAGGTAAAGGAAACATTTGTGAGGGGGTGAAAGCCACTCCACACTTATCGGGGAGGAGAAAATTTGTACACAGTGAGGGAAGGAGGTTGAGAAATGAGTCCGAGCCCAAATCAAGTGTCCAAAAGGAGAGTGAGTATTTTTTTTTCGCTTTTTACTCTCAGTTCGCACGTTTTGTGGTAAATGTAAAATTTTTGAGGGAGTAGACGCCACCCCTACACCTATCGGGGAGGTTGAAATTTTCACACAAGGAGGGGAGGGGGTTAAGAAATGAGTCCGAGCTCAAATCATGTGTCCAAAAGGGGGGTGAGTATTTTTTTTTCANCAATAATTTGAAATTTATTTGTTTTATTTACTTTATTTATTTATTTTTTTAATTTTATTTTTATTTAATATTGCTTGTTTTACATGAAGTACAGAGGCATGTACTGAGGGGGGGAAGGAGGGTGGGAGGATTGAAACGAAATAGGGGGGAGGGTTGCGGAACAAGTCGGAGCCCACATCACGCCTCCAAAAGGGGGGTGAGGATTTTTTTTTCAATTTTTTGTTCTCACTCCGCACGGATTATGGTAAAGGAAACATTTGTGAGGGTGTGGAATCCACCCCCGCCCCTATCGGGGAGGTTAAAATCTGCACACAGTGAGGGGAGGGGGTTGAGAAATGAGTCCATGCTCAAATCAAAAGGGGGTGAAAATTGCGTCTTCTCAATCATGTGTCCAAAAGAGGGGTGAGTATTTTTTTTCGCTTTTTGCTTTCAGTTTGTAGGGTCTCGGAGAAAGTGGACACTTCGAGGGGGTGAAAGCCACCCCCTCGGCCGCACTTATCGGGGAGGTCAAAATTCTCATACAGTGAGGGGTGGGGAAACAAAATACTCACCCCATTTTAGACACAAAACATGTGTCCAAAATGGGGTGAGTATTTTTTTACAATTTTTTGTTCTCACTCCGCACGTATTGAGGTGAATGAAACATTTCGAGGGGGTGAAAGCTACCCCCGAACTTATCGAGGATTTCAAAATTCACATACAGTGAGGGGAGAGGGTTAAGAAATCAGTCCGAGCCCAAATTATGAGTCCAAAAGGAGGGTGAGTATTTTTTTTGTCAATTTTTTGTGCTCACTCCGCACGGATTGAGGTAAAGGAAACATTTGTGAGGGGGTGAAAGCCATCCCACACTTATCGGGGAGGAGAAAATTTGTACACAGTGAGGGAAGGAGGTTAAGAAATGAGTCCGAGCCCAAATCAAGTGTCCAAAAGGAGAGTGAGTATTTTTTTTTCGCTTTTTACTCTCAGTTCGCACGTTTTGTGGTAAATGTAAAATTTTTGAGGGAGTAGACGCCACCCCTACACCTATCGGGGAGGTTGAAATTTTCACACAAGGAGGGGAGGGGGTTAAGAAATGAGTCCGAGCTCAAATCATGTGTCCAAAAGGGGGGTGAGTATTTTTTTTTCATTTTGACTCTCAGTTCGCACGTTTTGAGGTAAATGTAAAATTTTTGAGGGGGTACAAGCCACCTTTACACCTATCGGGGAGGTTGAAATTTTCACACAATGAGGGGAGGGGGTTAAGAAATGAGTCTGAGCTCAAATCATGTATCCAAAAGGGGGGCGAGTATGTCTTCTTCGCTTTTTGCTCTCATTTCGCATGGATTAGGGAAAATTGGATATTTCGAGGGGGTGGAAGCCACCCGCCGCACTTATCAAGGAGGTCAAAATTCCCATGCATTTAGGGGAGCAGGTTGAGGGACGATTCTGGGCCCAGATCATGTGTCCAAAAGGGGGGTGAGTATTTTTTTCTATTTTTGATTATCTATCGACCCATATGAAGTCTTATCCCGGCCTCTTGCCTTCAAAATCTCTTGCTGAGCCACGTAAAAATTTTGTTGGCCCTGAAAAGGGCCGATTGTGATGGATTTTCATGCTGGCAGTTGTTGGAAATGGCCTCCTCCTGCAGCCACGTAGCTATGAATCCTCCTGAGGACTTCCACCTTAAAACGCTGGAGCATTTCAGCATCCACTTTGTTTGCGGCTGCATGTAGTCGCGCCACTAAGTCCTCCGCGCTCTCTGGCTCTGATTCGTAGACTTGATCCTCCAGATAGCCCCAAAGGAAGAAGTCCAGCGGCGTCAAGTCAGGGGAGCTAGTGAGGGTGGAAATCGATTATTTTCCGGTTTAATTTTTTCATCGAGTAGTCTCACCGTGCAGGCCAGTGGAGCGGGCCATAGCGACCGAACCAACGTCTAGGGAACTACTGATTCAGGTAAGCAGTAACTTCCCGAGCACAGTGGGGTGATGCTCTATCTTGCTGGAACCAGCGAGGTCTACCTGCAACAGGTACATCGTCCAACAATTCCGGAAGCGTCTGGCTGATGAATGCGAAGTACTGTTGACCTTGAGAGAAGCACAAATGAAAATTGAAAATATTTTTGAGAGAAAATGTCGTATGTTTGTACGTTTGCACCGGGACGTGTAAAATTTCAACCCTATAATTTTTTTCTCCCCGTACCCCAAAAAGTATTGGCGTATGAGAAGATGGTCAGAATGAATCAACTTTAAAGTCTAAAAATAGTCATGAAATATTCGATTCCGGGTAAGATTTTCCAAAGGGGGTTCAAGGAACATCTAAAGAGAAGATAACGAAGGGCTTGATTAGAAAATCAAACTGAATCCGTCTGAAGCGGGATATGCAGAATGTGCACATTACAATGTCAATTTTCTAAATTTTCATTTAATTTTTAACAATTTTATTTTTTAACGCATGCGAACGGAGGAATGGCGGTGGCTCAGATAGATTCTGGGATCCTCTCCCCTTGCCGGGTAAAATTTGCAACCCTCTGTTTTCATGCTTCGCCCCTCCATCTCCTCGCGAATCCCAATTTCCGGAATTATTCATTTTAATTGAAAAATGTTTTTTTTATGTAAAAAATGCATGCATACGGAGAGATGACGATTCAACAAACATATTTCGTCGTCTTGAATGTCTTTTTATACGCTAAGACTTTTTCGGGGACAAGAAAAAAAGTATAAGGCTGTAATTTGACACGCCTTATTGTGTACTAAATACTTACATTTACATAATCCGGAAGTTGCAAGAAAAACACACGATCACCCACTATTCCTCCCCACACGTTCACATTCCGTGTTTGAAAGCTTTTTTCCCTCACCAAGTGAGGATTTTCAACAGCATAATTATGTAAATTATGTTGATTGAAAATCCCCTCTCTCGTGAACAGACTTTCATCGGTCCACATGATTTGGGCCAAGAAGTTTTCATTCTGGTAATGCAAAGCCAGAAACTCTTGACAGTAGTGCAGACGATGCTCTGCATCTCCCGGCTCGAGTTTCTGGACTCTGGTGTAGTGAAACGGGTGGAGAGAATTTTCTCGCAAGATGCGGTTCACCGTGGATTTCGGGCAGCCCAATTCTGCTGCCACCTTCCGACAGCTTGTCATCGGGTCTTCCTCCACACACGCCAAGACTGCTTCCTCGACGTCAAGCCGACGTTGACGTCCCCCACCGTGACCTGGTGGCACAACCACATTCTCTCGCATGCGAGAGTCCACATCCCGGACCACTTGTTGATTCGGGTGTTGTCGATTCGGGTATGTAATGCCATACGTTCGCGCTGACTCGACTGCATTACCCCGGCATGCACCATAAATAAGGTGCATATCAGCGTATTCGTTCGCTGTGAAATTCACCATAATTCTCACTTCACGTCTGACTCCGGCAAAGAATCGAACACGACTGACGAAAATGACTGACTCTCCCTCCCCAAAACACAAAATTTCCCTCTTATTTTCGTGATTTATCACTGAAGGAACTTCTAGGAATCCCAATGTTGACATAAACAGAGGACGAGAGACGATAAAAATACACAATAACATAGAATTTTGTTTGACTCGTTCGTGTTATTCACATCATCTCTCATTTCCCTGCAATGTCAACATTCAAGATATGAGAAGGTTCTTCCAATGAGAATCGATAAATAATAGGTAAATATTTTTATTTTATGAGGGAACGTTATCTATGTTTGATATTTATCAGCATTTGGCGTAAAATGAAGAATGAAATATTACAGAGTGAATGCACACTTTCATATGAATCTAATTTATGGGGAATTGAAGTGTACTGTAGCAGAGGCTCCGCGATGGTACCGCGATAGATAGACCAATCGACGAATTCCGGAATCAGGGGTGTTCCATCAGACTGTGGATGCTCGCATGCACTCTCTTGTACTGACGCGAACTGAGAGGAAAAAGCGAAAAAAAATACTCACCCCCTTTTGGACACTTCATTTGGGCTCGGACTCATTTCTCAACCCCCTCCTTTCACTGTGTGAAGATTTGAACCTCCCCGATACGTATGGGGGTGGCTTTCACCCCCTTAGAAATGTTTCCTTTACCTCAATCCATGCGGAGTGAGAACAAAAAATTGAAAAAAAATACTCACCTCTCTTGTGAACACATGATTTGAGCTCGGGTTTATTTTCAAACTCCCCTCATTGTGTGAAAATTTTAACCTCCCCGGAGGTGAAGGGGTAACTTCAACGACCTCGCAAGTGTTACATTTACCTCAAAACGTGCGGAGTGAGAACAAAAATTAAAAAAAAAATTCGACCGGGTTGTTGGTCGCTCGCTTCGCTCGCTCCCATTGCGGGTAGGTTGTAAACCAACTGGGTTGTTGGTCGCTCACTTCGCTCCCTCCCATGAGGGGCGGGTTGAAGTGGGTGTGACCCATTATGGGTCGAACCACTAACTTCCCGACCAATTGTTTTCTTTCGTTATTTTTTTTTTTATTTATTTTTTTTAATTTCTTTTATTTATTTTTTTTCATCAATGTGGAACCTAGAGGACGGCGAGTTACACATATGAAAAGGAAATTTAATCGAAAAAACCTAGCACGTTCTCCAATAAATCCTATTAAATTTCATTCGGAACTGTATTAGAATTTTTTCGGGAAATTCTATCTGTTTTTCATGTAATTTCTATAGAGGATATTCAATGAAAAAACGTCGGCCGATTTTTTTGAATGAAATTCTTGGATATATATATATTTTTTTTTCAATTGTTTTGGTTTGGTTGCATTTTCATTTCTTCATCATAATAAAAATCAATAAGGAACGCAGATTTTGACAATTCTATTCATGTAAGTGACCAACTGCGGAGAAAATTCTCATCATGGAATTGCAATTTCTGATATGACGAAAAAAAAATGGTTTCAATTTTCCATAATTTTTATTACCATTTTTTCAAATGGTCGCATGAATACCCACATCACAGGAATCTATACGCTGATTGATTACCAATATCACAAAATCTCCTGAAGATGTCATCACTATACCTAAATACTGAAATATGTCTCGGATTATATGGATCATAGCTATCTGCGGTCGACATTGTTTTGGGTACGATTCGCCGGAGTGGGGGGTAAGAGGATTGCGCGTTTGAGTGAGAGTGAAAAACCCCATTGCCGTGATTAGGCGCGGTACGAAAACTCGTCACGTGTTTGTGTTAATTGAATTTTGTAACGGTGAGTACTAAAATTCTTTATTTCTGTGACACAAAAGTGACAACTACCATCATTTTTCATCATTTTCATTTTAATTATCAGTAACAAAACCTCGTATTTGATTTTTCAGGACAACAAGGAGTATAAATTTAGAGATGTCCAAGGATTTCAATGATAAGTACCTCATGGCACGCTCAAACTTTCTCGACAGTGAATGTGAAAATAAATTGATCTTCTTTTGATAATAAAAATCGTTTCCATGAGGACACGATTTTTCTATGTAGTGAAGGGCTGAGAAATACGGGTAACTCGAACAGATTGCAATAAAAAAAAAGCAAGTATTGTATTGGAATAGGTGAAACTACAGTGATATAACATCGAGAATATCTAGAGTAATAATACATCTAAATAGAGAGTTATTTACACTTCCTTGGCGAGGGGCAGGGCAGTCACAAGCGAGGGGGTATTTGACTGAAGGTCACTGCGCTAGGGAATTCAATGTATACATTCATCGGATATTGTTTTGAATTCTCGAAAATCTATTCAATTTCACTTGAATTTTTGTCTCACAGCGAACTAATTGAAGAATAAATTTTTTTCGAGAATATTTTTTTTTTGCATTATTGAATAGTGTTACTTCTGAAAAAAAAAATTTGTCAGGAAAACTCAAATTTTCAACTTTCAAGAAATTCAAAATAATGAAAGAATCAGCATGAAAAAATCGTGAGATAGAAAAGAACTAAAATCTTCTACTGAAAAGTCTTTACTCATGTTTTCCCATAGAGTTACTGGATCAGATGCAGAGGTTGCTGGGAATGCCTCCTCAGCAGGATAATTTCGCGGCTCCAGATCCCCAAAATCGTGATCCCCTCAGCTTGGATGGCAATGGAGATGGACAGGAGAATGGGGAGGATCCAGCAGTTGGTATTGGACCAGTAATCGAGACTTTGGTGCAATTTCTCGAACGCCAAGAGCAACAGCACCAGCAACAGCTCCAGCGTGAGCTGTTGCAAACTATCATGGCTCGACGACTACGTACGGCCCAGGAGTTTCTTGAACTATTGCATACATTTCTCTCAGCACATCAACGTCGTAGGAATACACGTGAGTAACGATTCACCCATTCATATTTACATATTTCGCAAAGGTTAGAAAATCTTGAACCATTTTGTATTTTTCAATTGATCACACAAATTAATTTTCAACATGTGTATACATGTGGAATGAAAAATAGTTAATTTTAAAGGAAAATTCAAAGATTATCTTCAGTGGAATGAATGTAGAAAAACTAAATTGCGTCAAGAAAAATGAGAAATCGAACAATGGAAAAAAAAATCGAAGAAAATATTTAACCATGAAAATCAATAGGTTCTATCTTTACTTTTTACTTTTTTTCTATATTTATGTTAGGTTAGTGATATTTTTAGGGCAAAAATTCGTGGCATGAATTTTCCCGAGTTTCGTTTTTGCTTACATTTTTTTAAGAGAAACTAATGTACTAAGTACTGTATAGGAAACTTGGATATTCTATTCTGCACCAATTCTCCTAATAATTTACACATGAATAAGTTGTTTAGAAGAGTATTATGAAGATACTATTTTCATTCTTCTTTCAAAAATGTTTCTCCATAGGTCGAGGAACCAATGGTGGTGTTGCTCGCAAATTTTGGCGTGGATGACGTGGAGGTCGTGGAGGAAGAGGTAGACGCGGCGGTGGCGGTGGACGTGGCGCAAGTCGAGCCATGATTTTCCACTTCAATTAGAAGAAAATTGGATCTCAAATCATTCTTTTCTGAAGATCGGTGACAATTGCAACGATAGAATGAACAAAAAAAGAAAGAAAAGAAGCCAACCTCTTTTGTTACATCGTCGGTGATATTTTTTACATCTTCTGTGATATTTCTTGTGATTTTTTGTTTTGAAGAAATTTTTTGTATTTTCTACAGCTGTGATATTATGTGTAATATTTTTTTTTGAAAGACTTTTTTGTATTTTTATAGATGTACAATGAGATGTAATAAAGGCGAAATATGATAAGAAACAAAACAATCTATATCACTAGGAAGGGTTTAGCATAAAGCTGATCGTTAATGTTTGATCGATTTTTTATGACTCGACTGTTGAACTACCAATAACGACGATTCATCCAATAAGAACGGAAAATTTGGAATACAGTGTTCAATTTTCATGAATATATTCGGAAACTCAGACTCAATATGAATATCATTCTCTCCGCAATGGAAGATTTAGATGATAACAAGATTTTATGAGGATTCAGGATGTTTATCGAAAATCGCTATTATTCAAGGAAGAATTGTGTCCCTTTCTTCTTCATCTGAGAGTTGAAGTTATAATATTTCCAGTATCCTGATAACAATTTCAACCCACTAACCAACCTCCATTGTTGAGAAACGAAATAGACGAAATGCGTCAAATGAACGCGCTACAAGTACTTATATGGGATAGAATTTTCCAAATATTTCTTTTTTTTACCCGGTTACCTCAGATTTTTTTTCTGGTTATTCAATTCAGTACCGTGAGGGATGCAGTTCTCGGACGTTTAAGGTTAGGGCTAGGAAGAGAGTTGATTCATGGGAAACTTCTGCCATAAATCTTATGTGTGAAGGATAAGAGCTGTTAATTCATTTGTTCTCCATATTATTAAATGGACTTTCCCCATTATCGCCGGCTTTTCTAATAAAAATAAGCATTAACAATTACGACAGTCATTGATTCAGATCTCGGACAGCCCATCCGAAGTTATTGATTAAGTTCCCGGACACCTAAAGAACGTCTGTTCTCGGACGTGTTATTCCTCCATCCGACCACAGAATACCGTCCGAGATCTGCATCTCTGACGGTATAGTTTTCCATATCACTTTTTATTTTTTGTCCGCTTCGATTCTTAGAGTCTTCTGGTGGATGAATTATCAATTTGAACGGGAATCGCATAAAAGTCAGTGTTTAAGAAAAGATTTGTTCATTAATTTATGCCGAAACTATTGTGATTATTATTATTATTTTTTTTTATTTTTCTCCATTTCTCAATATCCAAAATGTTAGTTGCATATATTCTGATCTCAGCCAAAGAAATTACAGAATTTTCATCGACGATAGAAAAAAAAAGTTTACCGACAATTCTCTGACAATGGCTGAATATCCACTGTTACTAAAGCAATTAATGTTTTTGATAATTATGTCAGAATCATCCCAATTCAAAGGCTGAATTCTTCAATTCTTTCTGTGTCTTTTCTTTTGCTTCGGAATGGAAGTCTTAAAATTGTTCAATTTCCGATTTCCTCATTCTGCTTGGAAATGATGTAGAATTGTCTGAAATTTGGTTTTGATACTTCGATCCCGAACATCCATCTCCATTTCAGTTCTCATCGAGCTTCATACCCTTCTACGGGAAAACGCAACAATTGGCGATTCAACAAAATTGTTGTTGCGTGATCTCGCATCAAACGTGGATTGTAATGTGACTGTGTACTTGGGGCTTCACCATGATAGAGTAGGGTTGCAAAATATATCGAAAATACCCCGCAAGCAACGAAATCGGGCTGATGCTGAACTTTATGATATATATATTTTTTTCTGAATGGATACAGTGCATTCAAAAAATCGCATTGATCTTTTCGCAGTCTCCTTGAATTCATACTGTCGTAAATATGAATATTTCCTTCTCCGTCATATTTGGTGCATATCCAATGTCCTATTTTTCCTATTCCCACTGGCCCAGTATAAACGATTTGAATGTTACACGCAGATGGAGGAATTGGTTACAGATTGCGTAGGAAGTATTGTACATAGCCGGTGTCTTGTGCTAAATTGAATATCCCGAGTCTTTCCGAAGATCTATTAAGTATTTCGTGAAACAGATTGATATGATCACATCTCAAATGAAAATCGGTGCGCAATGCTTGTTTGATATTCTCCGGTCTCATAGCATAGTTGTAATCATCGTTTCGATTGTCTCTTACAGGCACATTACGCCGACGATTAGTTTCGTCATCACCATCATCCTCGATTATTATACATTTACCTGCTTCGCCTTTATTGTGATCGTCATTATCTTCATCATCATTATCAACATGACTTTTCTCATCACTTTTCCTAGCAACATTCAATATCTGATGATATTCTTTATCGACGACATTTGTGTGTCCATCCTGTCTATCAAGATTAGTCTCTAGATCAGTTCCAATGCATCGCTCTCCCTTGAGGATGGCGTAGATTGGTTTGTGATAACTGAAAAAACAAAAAAAAAAATATTTTTTTGAAAAAAACCGCCAAGTCGTTTGATTGTAGATTTCGAACCGGGGATTCTACTTTTTTGAAAATAAAATGAAATGAGCCAAGTGAGAAAAAATCAGTAGAAGCAAAATAAAGTACTTGGCGCGGGGCAGGAGATTGAAATTAGATTGATAAGGGACAGGCTACTTGATGGAAAACTCCGCGCCAAGTACTTTATTTTGCTTCTACTGATTTTTTCTCACTTGGCTCATTTCATTTTATTTTCAAAAAAGTAGAATCCCCGGTTCGAAATCTACAATCAAACGACTTGGCGGTTTTTTTCAAAAAAATATTTTTTTTTTGGTTTTTTGGCATATGTCAATTATTTTTTTCAAATTCAGAAAAGGATGATTTGTGTATTGATATTTGCAAGCCGACTGGAATAAGGTTCTAAATTACTGAAAGACCGTCTTCTTCACTAATTAGATAAGATAATTCAATGAATCTCATCAAATCGTAATTTATAATATTCAAATATCCACCGCGCAAACTAGTGAAAATGGCGATCGTCTGGGGACCCTATTAATTCTTTTTAGGGTGAAATAATTATTCCCAAGATAGCAAATTGTTACACCCTTCGTAATGTTGTTATGCAGGGCAGGGCGAATTTACCGATATAATCATTTCACCCTAAAAAAACTTGATTGTTCAGTGTACCTAATTACCTTCATCAATTAATCGAATGATAAATTTTAATTTATGTGAATTTTTATTATAATTAATTAATTTTTAACCAACAATTAGATCTACACAGATTATTCAAGATTATTTATTACCTACAAACGATTTACTAACGGTTGACAAGGTCAATTTGGGTCTACAAATGAAAATTAGGAAAGTGGGGAGCTAACTTTTGCTCATTATTTTAATTAATTAGTAACAAATCAATGGAGGACCTACAAACATTTTGAATACTACTACAATGTTTTATGATGATCCTGCTATTGTCCTAAATGGAAAACAAAATATTTTTTTAATTATGTGGTGCTAATTATCAGGCACCGGTACGATCGCCATTTTCATGACTAGTTTTCGCGGCGGAAGTTCGAAAAAAAAATCAAAACTTGTTAATAAAAATGTTTGATAAAAAACTTTTCAACAATTCTTACCTGATTATAACCTAAATTAGGCTGATATGATAATACTTGACAATGTAACACTACGTTTGAACATATTTCCAATGGCTAGAAGGGCACAAATGAAATGATTAACTTCCAATATAAATTGATATAATTCCCCTCAATGTTATTTAACATGAGAAACTTTTGTACAAAAATATTGTAAACACACATACCAACACTTTTTGAATACTAATGTAGGTAATGCAGAGACTGTCCGTATCCTATGGAAATAAGGATAAATGGTAATTGAACATTTCAGTATAATTTTTAATTATAAATGATTCTACAAACGATGGGGTCATTAAATTTAGAATCTCCAAACGATTTCCTTTCGATTGGACCCTTAATTGGGGTTGATCGAACAATTTACAATTTTTGTCGGCCAGCATCATGTCAAAATTTGATTAATTTTTAAAAATTAATTGGTGAATGTACAAACAAATATTTTCACTGTACAATCATGTCCTAACGACGTACAATCGAGTACATAAGGTCGTTTTTTTAATTAGTGCCCTATGTCGGCTAAGTACCTGGAGGTCAACCCCTACTACCTGAGATCTAGTTACAGATAGTTGAGGATATAGTGAGGTAAGATCTAGTGAGAATTACCAACTTCATAAGAGAAATGTATGCCCTAGACAGATGGATAATAATCGAAACCCGAAAAATGTGCATAATAGCTCGTTGCTATGTGGCTATCTTTGTTAATATTCAACTAATTCAACCGATAATTGCATCAGTGGAAAGCTGATACGCGATTTATATAAT
>NW_021680458.1:61090-93167 GCF_001412515.2 Diachasma alloeum | reverse complement strand
TATAATTTTTAATTATAAATGATTCTACAAACGATGGGGTCATTAAATTTAGAATCTCCAAACGATTTCCTTTCGATTGGACCCTTAATTGGGGTTGATCGAACAATTTACAATTTTTGTCGGCCAGCATCATGTCAAAATTTGATTAATTTTTAAAAATTAATTGGTGAATGTACAAACAAATATTTTCACTGTACAATCATGTCCTAACGACGTACAATCGAGTACATAAGGTCGTTTTTTTAATTAGTGCCCTATGTCGGCTAAGTACCTGGAGGTCAACCCCTACTACCTGAGATCTAGTTACAGATAGTTGAGGATATAGTGAGGTAAGATCTAGTGAGAATTACCAACTTCATAAGAGAAATGTATGCCCTAGACAGATGGATAATAATCGAAACCCGAAAAATGTGCATAATAGCTCGTTGCTATGTGGCTATCTTTGTTAATATTCAACTAATTCAACCGATAATTGCATCAGTGGAAAGCTGATACGCGATTTATATAATGTAACTAAGGCCAGTTTTTATCTAAATGATCGCGTGAATTGATTATTAAAAAAAAATAGATTGGTGGTTGTGGAGGGGGAAGTTGTGTGGTGTATAGATACTTGGTCGCTCTTGGTGATTTCGTGGACTTGGCCCGATACGCTCCCGCGTATCTCGATATGTTTCGTAAACGCCAGCAATGATATCATCGAAATTCGTGAAAACGACATCAATTTGTGTATTCAAGTTTGTTGTCACACTATCTCGTGGCAGTTTAGATCGCAACTGGTGTGCTTTCAAATACTCAGTCAAATAGTTCGTTTCATCATCACTGTCACTGGGAATATTGTAATTGAAATCTCCCATGAGAATTTCTTTGTTCCCATCGGGAATGTCAGCCATGACTCTTTCCATTGCTTTTTGGAACATAGCTCTTGTTGTTTTCGGAGACTTATAACCAGAAATAAGATAATATTCGGAAATTTTCAGAACAAACAGTTCTACGCTAGCTGCTGCACTAGACTCGCATGCATTTATTACATTTGCAACGTGTAGGTGGTCTCTAACATAACAAATTAATCCACGACCAGTCATATCGCCATCGGAACGAAAAGCGATTTTATAGTCGTCAATGTCTAATTTATCGTCAGGATTCAATAATGTTTCACTGAAAACCAGTATCTCAGCTCGATGGTACCATTGGTCTTCGATTATATGAATCAATTTACCCTTCAGAGTACCCACATTTTGATAGACAATTTTTAATGCATCCTTGTGCATCAAATTATTGAACGATAACTTCAATTGCCTGGTGTTTCGTAAACGGGTCAATTCAAGCAAAGCCGGGGTCGTCGTTTGGATAGCTGCACTTTTTCCACCAGGTGCTTTAAATTTTCCCAAAATATATAAACCATTGAGAGTTGTAACTCTACTCAGAGCGACGTACAACAATTGGGTAGACCTCCTCTCTTGCTTTGTGAAATCCAAGCATATCTCAGTATAGGTTTGTCCTTGGCTTTTATGAATCTTTATCGCTTCAGCAGGAGTTACGGGAAATTGGTTCCGAATAATTTGATATTTTTCACTATCCGCCATATCGACACGAATCGAGACTCTCTCGATTGGTGTTAAACTAGCATCAATATTCTGATTCTCCATATAGTTGTGGAAACGCCTTCTGGCTTTCACACCAACTCTCGGAAGTTGGAAATCTATCCATAGAATCGATGGAATTTTTGTGTTTTCCCTGAATGTGATGAGTTTCAATACTCCACATGCTCCATTCACCAAACCATCTTCTACATCGATATTGTTGATTATCATATATTTAATGTCTATCTTAAGTTCAACCTTGATTTTCAATTCATGAGCATCGCGGTCACTATTTAATAATTTTTCAAGAAATTTCCTAGTACGTTTATCGGCATCCTTTGGAAATGCATCTTCCGCAGTAGATACGATTAGTTCACTGTTACTTTTCGCAATTTTTTCAGCATTATAGGTTCTGACATTTGCCTTTGTGGCATATAACCTGATTGCTGTGGTAGGCACATCACCGCTATGTAAGATTTCTCTGGATTGAATCAATTTTATGTCGTCGTCAGTCATTTTATTGCGTGCCAAGTTATTCAAAGCATTTATGAATGCGAGATCATCTTTCTGACGCATTATCTCAATCAATTCATAGAATTCAAATAGATTCCATAGAGGATTAACGTCCATAAAGACAGCCATTTGATTACTCTTTGAGACTTGATATACAGGCCGATCTTTGACAGGAGGTAGTTGATCCAAATTACCGACAGCTATTACAGAAATCCCGCCAAATGGTTGATTTACACCCTTGATTTGTCGCAATCATGTATCCACATAGCTTAATATCTTGGAACCTACCATTGAAATTTCATCAATTATGAGTAATTGCATTTTTAATTACTTTTCTCGAATACTATTAGCCACATCACTTGAGAGTTCCGGTATTTGGACACCACATCGATTGCATGGAAATGCAAAAGCGGTATGTAATGTGAGTCCATTTATAAGAAATGCTGCTTTGCCTGATGGCGCACATAGCAATACTATGATTTTATCCATATCTCCACCGGGCAGGTTATCGAAATGATACGTTATCAATTGATACAATGCATTAATCACAGTACTCTTTCCAACACCAACTGAACCACTCAAGAATATTCTGAATGGTACTTGGTTGATTTTAAAACAATTTAATACGTGCATTGCAAACTCCTTCTGCTTGCAATTCTTTTACCCTTGTCGGACATGTGAATCTGCTTTTTTGTATCTTATTGATTATGTTTTTATTACCGTTACCATCTTCACCGCCTTGTTGGAGAATGTCAACATCTTTCGAAATTGAATTCTCTTCAGGATCTTCATCTTGATGTTTCGTTGCATTATTGTCATCTTCAACTTGTTGTAATGCATCATCAATAGTTTCATCACTTATTACCGCAAATCTTGCTTGATTCTCTTCTATGATTTTCCTGTTTTTTTAATAAACTTTTTCGTGATCAACATTCTCAACTTCAAGTTTTTCATCCCTCCAAGGCATGAACAATAGTATTTTCTCTCGATAATAGTTTGCAGGATCTTGTTTGAGGTTATACCTTCGATATCTAATGATTGTTGCTTATTGTCGCCTGTAGGAACTCTCCTTATTGCCATCGTTACCACTATCATCATCCGAATTATTTTTCTGACCTGTTTTCTTGGTCTGTTGATAATTGGCTACATAATCTGCAAGACAAATATTTCCAAATTTCCTGTGTCTCTTGCCATATTTTTCAAATGCATCATCCATGTATAGTTCAGTTGAATCTTCACTCAGTTTTCTTAGTGCATCGTCTGATTTTAGCATCAGAATACGTTCGGATATTGGGCTTGTATTTATAAATACAGATTTCCTACTTGATTTTGAAAGCGATAAGGATAATGCATGATATGCTGCCTCTTGAGCAGACATCAGATTACTATTCAAAAACACGTTCGTGATTTTACGAAATTTTTCTTTGATAGTCTTATTCTCATTATCACAGTCTATGGCTGCCTCCCTCAACAATTTCGATAAACCTCCTTCAATCTTACTGATATAATTAGTTACATAACTTATCAATGCATACTCATCGACTAGGATTTGCATATCCATGTTGGATTCAAACAATTGCAAGATATCCTCATTATAGCAATTGATGCTGACTTCAAGACTCGATGGTTTCAAAAAGACACGTGTTCGTTGTAAAGTGCTTCGAATTGCCTGGATATATTCCTCTTCAGTCATTTGGGATTTCTCCAGAATTTCATGATAATCCATTGATGTACTGTGAGCATGGAATTCATTCATTAGTTTGTGAATAGCTTTATACGCCTTGGGCGCAATTTCGTTTTTAGCCAATGGCTTAAGAATCATCGTTTGTCTCATTACAGGATAAGGAATATTGAATCTACAATGGTTATTCTTTTGCCCTTTGTAACAGGTGTGACTATGCTTATGTTTTTGGAATTGAATGTAAGGATTTTCTGGATCATACTTACAAGAAAGAAATCGATCAATGAAATCGATGAAGGCATGAGTATC
This sequence comes from Diachasma alloeum, assembly GCF_001412515.2. NCBI lineage: Eukaryota > Metazoa > Arthropoda > Insecta > Hymenoptera > Braconidae > Diachasma > Diachasma alloeum. Next base: position 89,084 of record NW_021680458.1, on the reverse strand, counting down.
GGCATCAATGCTTTTTTCATTATATTCAGGTGCATATTTCAACCACAAAAGCATGTGTTCATGGGGACTACCACGTTGTTGAAATTCTACGCGTTCGTAACTATCTTCAAGAGTGAAGTGCCCGAATATACTATTTTTCTGCCTGAGCAGCCACATAAATTTCATGACTTTGTGATGGAAATATCTAGCACATGTAACAGGATCATTCCTTATCAAAGTGGTTTTAGTATCATAATCTAAATTAAATGCTTCCGTGACAGATAATTTTCGGCCTCCTTCGCTAGACTTCATAAGGATTTGTAATAATTCGGACCAATGGCTCTCTCCTGCTGATAGTGTCAGAAAAAAAGTTGGTTTTCCCAATTGCCGAATCATTGCTAACAATTCTTTCTTCTTACTCTCCCAAAACGCCGGAGAGGATCGAATATGCTTGAGCAATCTAAATCCATCATCGAATTCAATCAATTTATCCCTGAGATCGGGATGGAAAACATCTCTGGCCCTCAATTCATTATCGGTAGTCTTTTTCGTTCGTCTTAGACATACGTTTATACTAGATAAACAAGTCATTTCTAATTTCTTTTTCGCCATGAATAAAATTCTCGAAGGGATGCACGATCTTCGATCATGGCGCCTCACTTCCGATTTTATTCGGTCTGAATAGCTCAAAGATTTCGGTAAATTGAATGAGTGACCACCGAAGATTTTTGGGAAACACAACTCATCCAAGTCTTCCACTTTATGCCATTGTACAGGATCTTTGCCTTGCCCAGGGGCAATTATATTCACAATTGGTGCATATCCTTCTACGGCCTGAGCATTATTAACTATTAATAATACTTCATCATTATTTATTTGCTTCAAGTCAATGAGTTCAATAGAATTCTCATTATCACAGTTTTTTATTTCTGAGGAACCTGAAATTATCTTCCCCTTGGTTTCTCCACCAGGGGCATCATTATCATCAACTATGAAACTTATTACTTCATCATGCTCATTGCCATACTTATTCAAATAATTTTCGTTCACCTTAATGTCATATTTCACATAAAGGGGTGTAGTAATTAAGTGATTTAGTGCTTTCCAGACTTTCTGTGGTCTAATCGATTCGAACATATAATTACTTTTGTGATCCAAATGTCGCTTCAATTGCAATTGAATTGTTTGCATCTCACTGAATCTACGAGGCAAAATTTGGATCATGTCGTTTATCTCAATAGGAATATTCACTACACTCCCTTTCAAACCCAACTGACGATTGAGTGCGTAAGGTTTTAAGGCTCGAATCTGCATAAAATTCAAGATTGGCGCAACCATTCTCTCCTCAAGATCTGTTAACTCGTTCAATGAGGTTGGAATTTGCTTGAATTGGAGGCCATTGCTGGTCGCTAACTTATATGATTTACCTTTATATGCATATCTCTTACACGTTTCACAGATAAAACCTGAATCAAAGTTATTGATTTGGTTGAAAAATTGTTCCCCACTCGCTTTTACGATTTTTGCTTTATTTAATTTTACAACACAAACTCTGAAGAAGAGACCTTCGCAACAACAGCACACGAACGAAGGTGTTTCCGCATGATGTTCGATGAATTTGAGTTTCAGTTTAGCTATTGGGTTAAGATCTTTCATTTTCATCAATTTATTATAGAGATTTTCCCTAAACTTGAAGATATCCAATTTCCGTTCATCTCTCTTCGCTCTGGCATTCTTCATCGATTCAAGGCATCTGAATTTTGCATTGGGACGTTTATCGCGTATTCTACGTTTATTTTTCAAGTTTTCCAAACTTGCATACTGTTTGCTTTTCCTCTTCATGCACATACGTTCGACATTTTGGTTGCGTTCTCTTTGCTTATACGCATGGATTCTTCGTAATTGTTTCTTGTGATGATTATTTTTCTTCAATTCTTCTGTTACATATGCGACACTCCTTCTCAGTATTCTCATTCGCATAATATTCTTCATTCGTTCATCATTGTTGTAGGTGGTTTTTCGAAGTATTTGGCACCTCTCTCTATTCTTAGCCATTTCATGGTAGATGTATTGTTGCTTCCGTCTCAAAATTTCAGTTCGGGTAACATTTTTATGGCATTCTTTCGTTCTGTAGTTTGGATCTGTTCTTCTGCATTTCATCCGTTTTCTCTGACGTTCATTCTCTTTCCTCCTGAAGTCATCTCTTTTTTTCCTTTCATTTTGCAGCCTTTTTCTACCTCGTTCGAGTTCTCTTTTCTTGAATTTATCATTCTCTCGCAATCGGCGTTTTCTCATCATGTTATTGCTTTTTTCTCTATCGTTATATAATGGAGTTGATCGTATTCTTCTCATGCATATTTTCGTCGCTCCTTGTTTTTCGTAATCATTTTTTTTTCTTTCTTAGTTGCTTTTCGGGTGAAATTGAACGCTGAATCTCTTTGCGAGCACGCTTTTGCGTTTCTCTTTTTTGCCTTGCCGATTTTCGTTTTGTTTTCATGTTGAAAGATGTATCTTATGCCAGAAGTTCAATTGCTTGCTCTGCAATATTTTGATGGCACTAAGAATCGTTCCGAACTTGGTTTCGTATTTGGAAAAGAATTATGAATAAATACAATTTCTTGGTTCTCTGTTTTGGGCAATATTCACGAAAATTTTGCATCGCCTTCGGCAGACAGAGCAAAGATAAATATTATCAGTCGCCTTCGGCAGACAATGCACAAATAGTTATTCTCAGTCGCCTTCAGCAGACAATGTACTAACACTTATTCTCAGTCGCCTTTCGCAGGCAATGCACAAATAATTATTCTCAGTCGCCTTCGGCAGACAATGTGCTGAAAATGATTTTTGGTCGCCTTCGGCAGACAATTCTCGCATATTTGAATCATAAAAAAAATAATGAAGTGAAAAAAATGTTTGAAGAAATAAAAAAATAAAGGAGAAAAAACAATAAGTTTTCAAAGGAAAATATCAGTAAGAAAAAAATATTGTCCAATGAAAACACTTTGATGGTGAAGTAATTTTTACGTAAACTGGGTAACTGTTGTAACTCGCAACGCTGACAGCTGATTGATGGGAACAGAGATCGTCAGAGGTAATCAGTCTAATACAGCAGTACGATAAGCGCATGCGTCGGCATCAGAATATGAATGCCTCTACGGCTACCGTGTAGATATGTCAATATGACGAGTCTGATAATCCGATTAAAATGGGGGTATCATAGCAATGTGGCGAAGGGGAAGGGGGGAAGGGGTTCGAAGAAAGTAACTCGGTGAAAAGGAACTCGTAAACACAGCATTCAATACATTCACAAAGCGTGTACAAAATATTGCAAACCACCGATACAGAATAACGATGGTTATCAGTTCTCATTACGACAAATGATCATTGTATGAAAAAATCCAATAGAAAATCCTAACGAATTCGCTAGGAAATTCTATTGGTTTCTAATTAAATTTTCTATAAATATTTTTGCCGTTTCTATTGTCATGTACGATAGGAAATATTCTGTAGGAAAAGTCAACAAACATAGATTGTCATTTTCTTGTGTTTGATTTTCTTAAAGGGAAGGAAATTAAAATTGACTGAAGGAAAAAAAAATTGAATTTTTGAATAACTTTTCATAGACAAATGAAATTTCATCGACTTTTCCTGTATAACATTTCCCATCGAATATGTCAATAGAAATGGTAAAAAAATCATAGAGAAGTCAATAGAAATCTAATAGAATTTTTCTGCGAATTGCAGGTGTAACATGAAAAAACCTCTCATTTCTAAGAGAAGAAACCCATTTTCAACGGTCTCTTACAAGTTTTTTTCATCAAAAATGTAAAAAACGCCGAAACAAATGTTTGCATAATGTAATAATGAAGGTCAGGTTCCATGAGAATGAATCGATTGCAAAAAAAATCAAATCAAATAGTTTTTTCGTGACACAAGAAAATCCGTGCGCGTGCTCGCACTCACACACACTCCCATGCACACACATCGCCGTATTCCGCATCGAGAAAAGATGTAATTTATCAGAAAAGTAAAATTGTTTCTTGAATGTATATCGATTTCGAAAAAAGCTAGTGAACTGCTGATTAAATGTCTTCCAGTATTCCATGATTTGTGCGTTATATCAAGATTCATCGTTTCTAACAAAAAAAACTTGAAATCGCATCGTTATGCACGGAGAAATGGTCTCGTTTACAAAAAAACGCTAATTTTCGACTTTTTTCCAAATGTTTTTTGGAAAAAACTGGAGAAACGCTGAGACGATCGTCTCCATAATCTAATCAGGTTCAAGTCACATGAAAATACAGCGATAAAAAAAAAAGTTAAATCGCGTCGTTCGTTCAGGAGGAATCGTGGCACAAAATTTTTGTCACAGACGTACGCACACACATACACCCATCCACACATACAGACAGGTACCTGAAAAGGGTCAGAAGTGGTTCCAAAGGTCATGAAACGTGGAGAAATGCTTAAATTTCCACATTCGATTTTCGGGGTCATTACAATAACTTCCTCCCTTCGGGTCGGAAAGTTAAAAATACTCACCCCTCTTTTGGACACATGATTGAGAACACAAAATTCTCACCCCCTTTTGATTTGAGCATGGACTCATTTCTCAACCCCCTCCCCTCATTGTGTGCAGATTTCAACCTCCCCGATAGGTGTGGGGGTGGCTTCCACACCCTCACAAATATTTCCTTTACCTCAATCCGTGCGGAGTGAGAACAAAAAATTGAAAAAAAATCCTCACCGCCCTTTTGGAGGCGTGATGTGGGCTCCGACTCGTTCCGCAACCCTCCCCCCTTTTTCGTTCAAATCCCCCCCCCCTCCTTCCCCACTCAGTACATGCCGCTGTACTTCATGTAAAAAACGTAATATTAAATTGAAATAAAAAAATAAAGTAAAGTAAATAAAACAAATAAATTTCAAATTATTGAATTAATACAATAAATTTAGCCCCAAATAATTAATTACTCATCAATTATTAACATACCCGGACGCGGTATACGGCTCCGTGCTAGTACAGGTAAAAAAGTAAGAAAAGAGGTAGGAGGAGGCTATAAGTACATAAAAAAGAAAGCTAAAGAGGAGAAGAACGAGGAGGAGGTGAAGAACAGGAGAATACCTGCGAGAGCAAGGTGAAATAAGATAAAAAGTAACGACAAGAAAAAGAGGAAGTTAGGACATGGCGGCGGATAACATGTCGGAAGAGGGGAAGAGGAGCGGCAGTTACAACCTAAGAAGCCTGGAGAACAAGAAAGGGGAAAACGCAGCCGGTAATGGAGGAGACGCACAGAAATCAAAAGAGGTAACACCTGGAAGAGCAAGTAGAGGTAGAAAGAAAATGGACCCGAAAGATAAGAAAGAGAAGAGGAAGGATAGGGTACTTTCTGGGGTTAGGCGACTGGAGGACTTCTTGGGAGAGAAGACGGGGGATGAGGAGAATTCTCACTGGGAAAGGCCGGAGGATGACCCGGATGACCCAGAGAATCCTGAAAGTGGCCAAGAGACCCATGACAACCAGTCAGAGCAACAGGAAAGTGAGGAAGGAGAGGAAGTTGAGGAGGGCTTGGCTGTGGACAGTGTGACAGGAGAAGAGGCAGTGATAAGTGAGNTAAAAATACTCACCCCTCTTTTGGACACATGATTGAGAACACAAAATTCTCACCCCCTTTTGATTTGAGCATGGACTCATTTCTCAACCCCCTCCCCTCATTGTGTGCAGATTTCAACCTCCCCGATAGGTGTGGGGGTGGCTTCCACACCCTCACAAATATTTCCTTTACCTCAATCCGTGCGGAGTGAGAACAAAAAATTGAAAAAAAATCCTCACCGCCCTTTTGGAGGCGTGATGTGGGCTCCGACTCGTTCCGCAACCCTCCCCCCTTTTTCGTTCAAATCCCCCCCCCCTCCTTCCCCACTCAGTACATGCCGCTGTACTTCATGTAAAAAACGTAATATTAAATTGAAATAAAAAAATAAAGTAAAGTAAATAAAACAAATAAATTTCAAATTATTGAATTAATACAATAAATTTAGCCCCAAATAATTAATTACTCATCAATTATTAACATACCCGGACGCGGTATACGGCTCCGTGCTAGTACAGGTAAAAAAGTAAGAAAAGAGGTAGGAGNGGTGTGAAAATTGTGAGAGGAGAAGAGGAGAGTCGGAAGAGGATCAATTGACAGATCAGCTCAGAGACACGCAGGAACGACTGAGAGTGAGTGAAGATCAGGTGGAGGAGTTAGAGTCAAAAGTGAGGCAGTGGAAATGGGTGACAGAGACATGGAAGATCAGAGCAGAAGAAGCAAGAGAAGAATTGAAGAAGACAAAAGATGTGACAGAAGACGGAAGGGATGTCCCGATAATTCCAGCAAATACGGTGAGAACAGTGAGCCCGTCTGGAAGCCTCTCAGGCAGAAGGGATGACCCTAGCACATGGAGCGAAAGCGACAGGAGGGACACAAGAATAATGGGAAGAGGAGCTAGAGATGAGAAGATTAAGAAGGAAAAACATGATTATTGAGGGATTAACATTAATCACGAGGACAAGGAAAGAGGAGTTAGAGCACTGGCTATGGGAAACACTTGGAGTGAGAGCGAGGGTGGAGAAGTTGGACAGAAGAGAGGAGGGAGGGCTGACGGTCAGAATGGAAGAGAGAGCCAGCAAAATAGAGGTAATGAGTTGGGATGGGGGGTGTACATCTCGGACGATCTCACAGACAGACAGAAAGATAGATAGATAGATAGATAGATAGAAAGTTTATTGTTTAGAAATTTAAACAAAGTAGTTATAGAGTCAGAGAATAAGTTATAGACAACACGAGTTAGCCAAGAGATAGAGTGATTTAGATTAGGAAGTCAATTCTCCCTCCAGCAGCCAGCGTCGCATGTGAGATTTGAAGGAGGCAGCCGTGTTCAGATCCCTTATACACGCAGGAATATCATTCCAAATCATCGGACCAGCAACAGCCCAAGCAGCTCTATAGGTGTCCGTACGATAATTCGGAACGACCAGAACTTGGCGCNTACAGGTAAAAAAGTAAGAAAAGAGGTAGGAAGAGGCTATAAGTACATAAAAAAGAAAGCTAAAGAGGAGAAGAACGAGGAGGAGGTGAAGAACAGGAGAATACCTGCGAGAGCAAGGTGAAATAAGATAAAAAGTAACGACAAGAAAAAGAGGAAGTTAGGACATGGCGGCGGATAACATGTCGGAAGAGGGGAAGANTTAATCACGAGGACAAGGAAAGAGGAGTTAGAGCACTGGCTATGGGAAACACTTGGAGTGAGAGCGAGGGTGGAGAAGTTGGACAGAAGAGAGGAGGGAGGGCTGACGGTCAGAATGGAAGAGAGAGCCAGCAAAATAGAGGTAATGAGTTTGGATGGGGGGTGTACATCTCGGACGATCTCACAGACAGACAGAAAGATAGATAGATAGATAGATAGATAGAAAGTTTATTGTTTAGAAATTTAAACAAAGTAGTTATAGAGTCAGAGAATAAGTTATAGACAACACGAGTTAGCCAAGAGATAGAGTGATTTAGATTAGGAAGTCATTTCTCCCTCCAGCAGCCAGCGTCGCATGTGAGATTTGAAGGAGGCAGCCGTGTTCAGATCCCTTATACACGCAGGAATATCATTCCAAATCATCGGACCAGCAACAGCCAAAGCAGTTCTATAGGTGTCCGTACGATAATTCGGAACGACCAGTACCTGGCGCGCTAGCACTTGACGAAGAGGTCTGTCCGAGATGTAGGTGGAGAACAGCTCAGCGAGATAGGACGGAGAACCAGTATTCTGCACCTGGTACATAGTGCTGGCAATGGCGGCAGTCCTATACCCAGACACAGTAAGCCAGCCCAAACTACGCCGGGCAGCCGAAATCGGAGCATCACGCGGCAACCCAAAGACGAACCTCGTCGCACGGTTGATGAAGCGCTGCAGTTTCAGATCAAGAACCGTACCCACACCTTGAAGGACTGCAAGGCAGTAAAGGATGTGAGGGAAAATCAGAGCATTCACCAGCAGTTTACGTAGCGGAACATCGGTGTATTTTCGAAGACTGTATAGTTGGTAAAATGCAAAGTTGATCTTAGAAGCTACGTGTTGGACGTGAGCATTAAAAGTCAACTTGCTATCGACGAAGACACCCAAGTTCCTCACACAGCTGACGATCTCAATGGCAGCACCAGCCGAACCAAGATGTGGCAACGAAGAGACATCAATGGCATTGACAAAACGCCTAGCGCCTAAGATGATAGCCTTCATCTTACCCACGTTCAGCTGGAGACAGTTGGTAGTAGCCCAGGCCTGGATTCGAGAGATGTCCACGTTGAGACGTTCGATACAGCTATGCAGATCAGGAGGCTCACACTCAAGGTATATTTGGAGATCATCAGCGTAAAGGAGATGCCGCGACTCCCGAAGGCAGGCACCAATGTCGTTAATGAAGAGGGAGAAAAGCAGAGGGCCAAGGATGGATCCTTGAGGTACCCCTGCGTTGGTCCTCAGAAACGGAGACAGTCCATCAGTGCCTTTGACCGCCTGGGAGCGCCCAGTGAGATACGATCGTACCCACTTCACCGCGCTCATCGACAGGCCTAGGGCAGCCAGCTTACTCAAGAGAAGAGGATGGGAAACAGTATCGAAGGCCTTAGAGAAGTCGAACAGCACCAGGACAGTGATTCTGCGATCATCAACATTACGCCGCACGTCATTGATGAGTCGGAGAAGGGCCGTCTGCGTGCTGTGTCCAGATCTGAAGCCACACTGCCAGGGGTCGAGCAAGTTGCGCCTATGCAGATACCAGGTAAGCTGTTTAGAGGCCAAACGCTCCAGAACTTTCGCAAGGAAAGGGAGGAGCGCAATAGGCCGGTAGTCAGACGGCGACTTAGGCGAGCTCACCTTACATACAGGGACAATGAGAGCCTGCTTCCAGATGTCAGGGAAGATACCGTCAACAAAAGACTTGTTCACGAGGGTCAGAAGAGTGTTCGCCAAGGCAGGAAGAGTGTTGAGAACCATCTTCTTCGAGATCCCATCAGTTCCGACAGCCTCAATTTCAGACCAGCTCACCTGCGAGAAATAAAACAGCTCAGATGTAGGCAGCGAGTGAGAACGGTCATCAAGCACTTGGTGAGATTGGCAGGCAGAGCAACGGTGGAGACAGCAGCAAAATGAGCATTGAGGACCTCGGAAGGCACAACAGAGCTCGAATTGGAACCAGTGGTCAGCGCAAGATTACGTAGATCTCTCCACAGAGCAGCACCAGTCAGTCCTGACAGACGAGAGTAGTAATACTTGACTCGGGCANTGGAGGCTTCCTAATGGGAATCAGGAGGACACTGGAAGCAGACTGGAAAGTGGAGGAGTGGAAGTATGGGCTGAGAATGTCGATTAAAGCAAAAGGAAGCAGGGATGGGTACGTAGTAATAAATACATACAATAATGATAGAAAGAATCTGAAAAAAGTACTCAAGGAGATGGATGGTATGTTGGAGGACCTGGAAGGATCAGAAGAGAGATTGATAGTCACAGGAGATTTAAATGCGAGGATAGGAGAGTTACAAGGGATATCAGAATGTGGAACGGAAGAGAGGACAGGAATAGAAGAAAGGAGGTCACAGGATAAAACAACGAGGGAGGAAGGCAGAAAGCTCGTGGACTGGTGCGAAGAGAGGGCACTATTANATTTCAGACCAGCTCACCTGCGAGAAATAAAACAGCTCAGATGTAGGCAGCGAGTGAGAACGGTCATCAAGCACTTGGTGAGATTGGCAGGCAGAGCAACGGTGGAGACAGCAGCAAAATGAGCATTGAGGACCTCGGAAGGCACAACAGAGCTCGAATTGGAACCAGTGGTCAGCGCAAGATTACGTAGATCTCTCCACAGAGCAGCACCAGTCAGTCCTGACAGACGAGAGTAGTAATACTTGACTCGGGCATCTAAGAGCTTTGATTGATGGAGACTTCTAGCCAAGCGGAATTCCAGGAGCCGTTCTTGAGTACGCCTTCTCCTAAACCGTCTGTTCAGGTATTGTACATGTCGATCAGACAGCCGCAATTCATCTGTCAGTCACGGGGCAGATACAGAGGAGTTCACCACCAACTCACGTAGCGGAGCGTGCTCATCCAGTTGCGCCAAAAAAGCATGCNCCAAGAAGCAGGCAGGGACAAAATATAACTGCATCTGTGTGGATGGTAACGGGTTGGAGTGGGATGAGGTGGAAGGAGAAATGAGGCAAAAGGTTACAAGGTAAAGGACCGAGAGGAGAGGGCCCTTTTAGACAGCAGGCAAGCAGTGGAGAGGAAGGAGAGGAGAGAATATTAAAGATGTGGCACTGGAATGTAGAAAATTCTATAAATATAGGGAAGAACGAGGAACAGTGGAAAGAAATGGATGTGGTGATGTTTCAGGAAACACACTTAGAGACAAAAGGAATGGCAAAAATGATGGACAGACTGAATAAACAATTCGAGTGGTTTGGCAAAGAGGCGATAAGGATACACAGACGAGGGAAGGCGAGTGGAGGCTTCCTAATGGGAATCAGGAGGACACTGGAAGCAGACTGGAAAGTGGAGGAGTGGAAGTATGGGCTGAGAATGTCGATTAAAGCAAAAGGAAGCAGGGATGGGTACGTAGTAATAAATACATACAATAATGATAGAAAGAATCTGAAAAAAGTACTCAAGGAGATGGATGGTATGTTGGAGGACCTGGAAGGATCAGAAGAGAGATTGATAGTCACAGGAGATTTAAATGCGAGGATAGGAGAGTTACAAGGGATATCAGAATGTGGAACGGAAGAGAGGACAGGAATAAAAGAAAGGAGGTCACAGGATAAAACAACGAGGGACGAAGGCAGAAAGCTCGTGGACTGGTGCGAAGAGAGGGCACTATTAATCCAGAATGGAAGGGCCGAAGGAGATGAGGAGGGACAGCTAACATTCATAGGAGAAGGGGCAGGTTTGGGCAGCGTGTTGGACTATATAATAGTAAGACTGGAGGAAGAGGAAGCCCCCGGGTGGTTCAGGAGCATGGAGATAGCAGAACAAGAAGGTTCGGACCACCTACCAATCATACTGAAGGTAGATTGGAGTGAGAGAACGAAGAGAGGGGAGGAGGGGAGAGAAAATAGAGAACCGAGGTTGAAATGGAGAGAGACAAGAGAGGAAACCTTCCAGGAAAAATGGGAGAATAGATGGACCNACCTTGTGATTGTAGCCGTCCACGGCATTCGACAAAAGTTCCGTGAAGTTAAACNATGGGAATCAGGAGGACACTGGAAGCGGACTGGAAAGTGGAGGAGTGGAAATATGGGCTGAGAATGTCGATTAAAGCAAAAGGAAGCAGGGATGGGTACGTAGTAATAAATTCATACAATAATGATAGAAAGAATCTAAAACAAGTACTCAAGGAGATGGATGGTATGTTGGAGGACCTGGAAGGATCAGAAGAGAGATTGATAGTCACAGGAGATTTAAATGCGAGGATAGGAGAGTTACAAGGGATATCAGAATGTGGAACGGAAGAGAGGACAGGAATAAAAGAAAGGAGGTCACAGGATAAAACAACGAGGGACGAAGGCAGAAAGCTCGTGGACTGGTGCGAAGAGAGGGCACTATTAATCCAGAATGGAAGGGCCGAAGGAGATGAGGAGGGACAGCTAACATTCATAGGAGAAGGGGCAGGTTTGGGCAGTGTGTTGGACTATATAATAGTAAGACTGGAGGAAGAGGAAGCTCCCGGGTGGTTCAGGAGCATGGAGATAGCAGAACAAGAAGGTTCGGACCACCTACCAATCATACTGAAGGTAGATTGGAGTGAGAGAACGAAGAGAGGGGAGGAGGGGAGAGAAAATAGAGAACCGAGGTTGAAATGGAGAGAGACAAGAGAGGAAACCTTCCAGGAAAAATGGGAGAAAAGATGGACGGACAGAATTGAAGAGGTTGAGAATACGGAGGAGAGATGGGCGAGACTGGTCAAAATTACCACAGAAGCAGCACACGAAGCAAAGATGGTGACAGGCAACAAGAAAAAAGAAGGAGCGGCATGGGACACAGGAGAATACCAAGAGGAGAGGAGGAAAATGTTTAGAAGCTTGAACAGGTTCAGAAGAAGGAGAGACTGGAACTCCAAACGAAGGTACAACGAACACAAGAGGTCTCTGAGGAAAATACGAGGCAGACTGATTGCCGAGTGGATAGAAGAGAAACAGAGAGCGGTAGCAGCGAGCAAAACAATGGGGGAATGGTGGAAGGCAATGAACTGGTTCAGGCAGGGAAGAAAAAAGGAAGTGAACATGGTCTCAGAAGAAGAATGGGTGAACCACTTTAAGAGCTTGCTGGAAGCAGAGAAAAAGCAGGGGGAGAGGGCTGAGGAAGAGACAGTTGGACAGGATAGAGAAGAAAGAGAGACCCAGAAAGATGGACGGAATGACGCCAGGGAAGAAGAGGAGAGGGATCTGAAGCTGAATGAGGACTTGATAGACTGGGAAATATTGGGAGTTATTAATGGACTCAAGACTGGGAAGGCAGCTGGAGAAGATGGGATCACAGCAGAATTCTGGAAGAATTTACCTGAAGAGGGAAGGGAAGAACTCATAGAGATAATAAAGGAGCTCTGGAGGAGAGAGGAAATGATTGACAGATGGAGATTGGCCACAATTTTCCCAATACACAAGAGAGGGGATATCAACACGGCAGCGAATTATAGAGGAGTGTCATTGCTGGACATAGGATATAAAATCCTCTCGTCGATAATGGCACGCAGACTGGGTAAGTGGCTAGAGGAAGAGGAAAAACTATCAGAGGCACAGGCAGGATTCAGGAGAAGAAGAGGAACAATGGAGCAGGAGTTTGTACTGAATACGCTGATCGGGAACAGACTCAAGAAGAAAGGAGGGAAATTATATGTAGCATTTATTGACTTCAAAGCGGAATTCGACAAGGTAGACAGAAGGAAACTCTGGAACAAGATGGAGGAGATAGGGATAGTAGGAAAGTTCTTGAGGATGTCACAGAGAATTTATGAGGGCACCAGAAACAGGGTGATAGTGGGGACAGGATTGACAGAGGAGTTCCAGACGGGGAAAGGAGTGAGGCAGGGTTGCCCACTGAGCCCAATACTATTTAACATCTTCATACAAGATCTGATAGAGGCGATGGAAAAGAGAGGAGACGGAGGCACGCCTATCGGACCAGGGGCAGGGGTGAAGATATTCACCCTGATGTATGCAGATGATGCAGCGATTGTGGCAGAGGAGGGATCTGAGTTGAAAAGGATGTTAAAGACATTGGAGAAGTGGGCAGATGGAAATGAAATGGAGGTGAGTGTGGAAAAAACAAAGATAATGGTGTTCAGGAACGGAGGAAGAAGGAGGAAAGAAAGTTGGGAGTACAAAGGCAAGAAACTGGAGGTGGTGAATGAATTCAAGTATTTAGGCTTCTGGTTCACGACCAAAAACACATACTCGAGACATGCCAAGAAACTGACAGGGAAAGCTCAGACGCTGGTGAACAAAACCTGGGGAGAAATGAGGAGAGGCAAGATAAGAGGACTGAGGAAGAGGCTCTATTTCATGGGAGTACNAAAAACACATACTCGAGACATGCCAAGAAACTGACAGGGAAAGCTCAGACGCTGGTGAACAAAACCTGGGGAGAAATGAGGAGAGGCAAGATAAGAGGACTGAGGAAGAGGCTGTATTTCATGGGAGTAACGGTGAAGGCAGCGGCGCTATATGGAGTAGAACTGTGGGGATGGAGAAGGCAGGAAAACATAGAAAGGATAAAGAAGAAATATACAAAGGCTAGCATGGGACTGGCGAGAAACACACCAGACTACATATGGAGAATGGAGGCAGGAGTAAGCAGTATAGAAGTAGAAGCAGTGNAACTGACAGGGAAAGCTCAGACGCTGGTGAACAAAACCTGGGGAGAAATGAGGAGAGGCAAGATAAGAGGACTGAGGAAGAGGCTGTATTTCATGGGAGTAACGGTGAAGGCAGCGGCGCTATATGGAGTAGAACTGTGGGGATGGAGAAGGCAGGAAAACATAGAAAGGATAAAGAAGAAATATACAAAGGCTAGCATGGGACTGGCGAGAAACACACCAGACTACATATGGAGAATGGAGGCAGGAGTAAGCAGTGTAGAAGTAGAAGCAGTCAGAAGGGCAGCGGCTTTTCTAATAAAATTGAGCAGAATGGAAGAAAGTAGATGGCCAAGAAAATGCTTGAAAGAGGAATTGAGGGGGATTAAGAATGGACAACCGTCCAGTTGGGGGAAAGAGGTCCATAGGGGAGAGAATAGAAAAACCGAAATACTGTGACCACTACGGAGAGATAAAGGAGAACACGGAGATGAGTGAGTACTGGACGGATAGAAAATTAAACATGGCATAGAAAATGGCTTGGGCAAGATGGAAATGTGGAAATGCAATAAGAGGAGGGAAGAAAGGCCTTGAGTATGACAGATGCCGGGCATGTGAGAAAGAGAAGGAGTCACTGGAGCACGTGGTCAGCTGCAAGGAGATAATGAGGAGAGTAGGACCAGATGATGAAAGATGGTGGAAGAGATGGAGACAGAAAAGTAATCGAAGACATTGGAGAGAAAGGATAAAAGAGGAGCTCAGAGATCACGCTACGAAGAGAAACTGTGATCGGTTTGGAAGGATAGAGAAGGCGCTGAGGGAGGAGTAGACAAAGCGAAACGCAACCAAAGAGAGGGAGGGAAGCAGAAGGGTGGAGAAGAATCAGAAAAGGATGGAGGAGCAGTGGGGGAAGGGGGGAATGGGGTACAAATAAGAAGGGAAAGGTTAAATATAAAGAAAAATATATTATATTATAGTATATGTTGGTTATGTGCACAGCACTATGTTAATAAAATGTTTAGTAAAATAGAGGAGGAGGAGGCTTGTGGAGATGTAAAACAAAGAAAAACTTTTGTAACATCAAGGAAATAAATTGAATAGAATTGAATATTAACATACCCTAGTGGAAAAACATAAGGCAGAGGCGTAACATGCCTGATTAGAATTTCGGATCGGACTTGATCATTTTCTGATCGAGACCTGACGAGAATTTCCACTCGGGTATGAGTAAATTTCAGAGTGAAATTCGTAAGTGTCCTGGTAGCTCAGATGGTAAGAGCACCCGACGCGACATTGGGAACTCCCGGGTTCGATTCCCGGCTGGGAAATTACTAATTTTTTCTCTCAAAAAATCAAAATTTAATTAATGCCTAATGATGGAAGGCGGAGAAACCCTAGTGGAAAAATATAAGGCAGAGGCGTAACATGCCTGATCAGAATTTCGGATCGGACTTGATCAGTTTCTGATCGAGACCTGAACAGAATTTCCATTAACATAATTGTAAAAATTAAGAACAATCAGAAGTAATTGTGGATCATACTGATTTATTTCGCAAGTAAATTGCGTTCTCTCTGGTCAATTAGTTGCAAGGTCATGTCCCATAAAAAAAGACAAAAAAAATTTAACAATTAAAAAAAAAATTCACCCCTGAAATTAGTAGTTCAATCCCCCCCAAAAAAAAGTCAGACCAAAAAAAAATTCTAGGATCCAAAAATGGAAGAGGACCTTTCCACTACAAAAAGCACCCTCTCGAATACCCTTCAAGGAAAAAGGTCGGTTGCGGGACACCCTGTAGAAAACTCAAAATCTATATACTTTTCCCTGTGAAATATCTCATCAAAATTCATGCACCAAAGTTATATCATCTTTAATAGTTTTGACACAAGAAATTAATTGCATTATTTAATAGAATTTTGGTAAATGCGAATGAAAATTCTTCAATAGAGCGCTGGGTTTTTCAATAGAATTTCTTCTGTACGTGTCGTTTTTGTTACTTACTCATATCATCACGGATGAAGTGTGCGTTGTTGAACGTAGGAACAGCTGACGATTCCGATTCTCCTATTATCACTATGGGTAAGAGTCTTAGACGATCGTCCGCAACAGTTTTAGTTGTCATTCGAAATGAACTGATTAGGGTACACCACATAATGAACAATGCCATCCTGTTGTTTGAATAAAGAGTTTTCCCATCCATCTCTATTTTATCTCTCCACCTAATAAATTTTTAAATTTTTTATTCAGGCATGTATAACCGTTCGGCCTTTTACATATGGTTCCTCCCCAAACCCCAGTACGAACATTATTACATAAGTAGTTTACATAAACCTCAGAGAGGAAATAAATGACTCTATACATAAAGAATATGATTACACTCTGATCTTAAAGCTTAATCTCTAGGTCTACACCTCATAATAATGTCACGAATTTATTCAGGTAGTTACGTGGCAAAGAGAAATGAGGTGACCTATTCCATAATTGATTTTCCAGTCAATTACTCAAAATCTAAAAGAGCCAGCAAATTTTCTCTAAGACTCTTTTTCAACGGATTATATAAAAGATATAAAGAAGGCTTTCTCGAATGCTCGCCTAGCGCTTTTGGATTTAAAAATACACGTCAGGAATTCAACTATTCACTAGCTATTACGATAGATCATTGGTAAAATCGAATGAGTGCATTCCACTTGAAAGAAATTTATTGATAACATTTAGGTATCGTGGAAAAATACAAAATTATTCAATTTTATCCATCTTGAAGCAAACATTCCTCTTGGAACACAAGAGACGTTCCATTGCGCTGAATTCACTTTTTGATTTACCACTTCACTTTTTATTTGGATTCATCTTTCATAATTTACCGTCTTATACATTCGAAATGCATGAATAAATATTTAATCATCTGGATCTCCTTCTTTTGGATCTATAGAAATAGTGGAGCGTTGTTGGATGCTTGTAGTTCCTTCTGACCCTTTTCAAGTATTTTGCCACGATTGTTGCTGAAAAAGACATAAATAAATGGGCATACTGTAACTTCGACATAGTACCTTCTTCTCAAACTGACTCATGACAGTGGAATAATACCCATCATGAATTTCCTTCATTTTTTTTATACATATTTTATTTCTTATATTAGGACCTAGACAACCGAAATTGTATTATCCGCGTTTATTGTAATATCCACATTCTGATCATACGATTTACATACCAAATTCTCCTAAATTGTCAAATAATATCCCAATTGTTTGATCTGAATTGTCTATTTTAAAACCAAAACTTGTGAATGTTTAATTCATTGGGCTTCATTCGACATATGTAATCCAAATATGTCCGTGTGTAATCCAAAACTCAGTTAATATGTTATTAGAATGTGAGGATTACAATCCTCTAAAAAAAGGACTTCAATGCAATGGGTGAATTTGACAAGGAAACGTCATGTCAGTGTGTTGAATTATGCTCATCAATGGCAACTAATTAATCAAATCAATTCATTATCCCAGAATAATTTGTTCTGTGAATCCAAAAGGAACATTGATATACAGTCATATAACGAACTTTACTCCAAAGTGCAAAATATTATAATAGGACCACTACGTATGTCCCATCATAATAGAAACAGTGTAGCAACTCACATAATCCACATTGGTAACACCACTTGTTTTAATTATCAAAATAACTGGATTGAGAAATTTATTTGCTCCGAAATAGAAACCTCGTGCACAACAATCGACTCTCTTTTTCCTGCAACACAAGATGGCGACGGGAAAGGAGTGGGGGTATGCTGACGCATGCATTACTCTTAAGAAATGTTTATTTATGAATAATTGGTTTCATGTTTCAGATTTAGATTTATTTTACCATTGCTTACCATCCAATTCTGCATCAGAGGGCAGATTCATTTTCTGAAAAAAATTGCAACCCCCCGCAGACATGAGGTGGTTTTTTAACGAAATTGATTTTGTTTAAACAAAGCATACCAAAGTCTTCAAAACATAGTGCCATAGTTTACCGTCGCATCGCGAAGCTATACCAAATTGGTTTTTTCAATTACCTCCCAACCCCCCGCAAACGGGGGTGGATTCTTTATCCGCTATCCCTTATCATGATGGGTCACAAGGGTCAGTAGGCGTTTGGAAGGAAGAGGCTTCCGTTATAAGAAATCTCTTATATGGTGGACCCTTTATATGGCCTGCGAATCTTATAAAGACTTCTATAAAGGATCAAAAACCATGGCGGTTTATTTAACTCCATTATTTGTCCTAATAACAATAATAATTGTTCTGCAGTTATCTCTCTACAAAAACGTTGTAATGAGAATTTAATGGAATTCGAAATGAATGAATTTCAGTTAAAAACAAGAAACAGTGGAAGGCCCATAAAGCTGCAACTTCAATTATCATATGCTTTAACCAAATTTGTTGTGACAGTTAGAAAAATTTGTGGTGGTCAAAGTTAAAATAAATTAAATTACGGTGAGTTATTGTTCCTTGTATGATTATAGATGAGTATTGGTGAGTTTTTTATTTTTATCATTATTATATTTCTAATTCGAGCAGTAAGAAGTCATCGTCACCGAGTGTCGACAAAACCAACGGACGGGAGATTACAACGAACTGTTGAATACAAGCAGTGCTGTGAGCCGTGGGACACCAGTAGTCAACTCTGTAAAAGAATATTGAGGACTTGGGTTGAGTGTTTCATCAATCGACTGTGAGTTTTTTTGCTTTTTTCTTTTTTTTTTCATTTTAACAACAAAAAAATGATTAATCGGAGTATTTTGGCCTGGGGGTTTGGTTGTAAGTAGGTAGTGGATCAATGGGCTTCTAACACGCGGAACAATTTATTATCAATCATTAAAATCAAAAATATAATTTCCATCATGCGTTTTATTTACAGCAGTAAGAAGACATCGTCATCGAGTGTCGTTAAACGAATTGTTAAATAAGCTCCAAGCAGTGTTGGGAGCTGTGGGATACCAGCAGTCAACTTTGTAAGAGAATATTGAGGACTTGGGTTGAGTGCTTTATCAATTGACTGTGAGTTTTTTTGCTTTTTTCTTTTTTTTTTACTGGGGCTGTTATTAATTGTTCGGTAGTTAGTGTAACGAGACGCTCGTGTGTATTTTTGAAATAGATAGTGGGAACTTTTGTTGGATTTTAGGGGTAGAGGGTTTTAGAACTTGGTAGGGTGGGGTTATCTATCAGTCCATCAATCGGTAATCATGCGTTTTATCCATATATGTACCAAAGTTCTATCGTCTCTCATTTTTCATTCTATAACAGTCAAACGGGTGTGAAAATTCGGAAAAATTATGCA
Source organism: Diachasma alloeum (assembly GCF_001412515.2). NCBI lineage: Eukaryota > Metazoa > Arthropoda > Insecta > Hymenoptera > Braconidae > Diachasma > Diachasma alloeum. The sequence continues at coordinate 69,918 of NW_021680458.1, read as the reverse complement.
TAAAAAAAGGAGTTTCTTGAGGAAGAAACATTTTCTCGAGAAAAGAGATGGCGAACTTTTCTGTAGAGTTTTCTTTTGCAAAATGTGGGCTATGAAAAAAATTATATTGAAAAAAATTGAATTGAGTTCCAAGTCAAGTTCGTCTATTGAGAAAGTTTTAATTGTGCTTGCAAATTTTCATTTTTCTAAAAAAACTTAAATTTGTCTTTTATTGTATAGGATATGAGGTATTTTACAAGCGCATCTGCGGGATTCAGGCGCGTGGTTCTCCACGAACTTCCAGCGACCCTTTGAACTTTCTCAACCCGAAATCAGAACGACGGGGATAAACGAGAGGAGACAAATTACCAAAAAGGGCGCCAGTCCTTTTAACCGCCAAAGGACAAGGTCATACCATTGAGACGCGTTCCACGACTAGATCAGACAACCGCGGAGGCGTGTGGAAACAGGCTACAATGAGCGTAACTCAACACTATGTAAATTTTATAAAATAACAAAAAAAAATGTATTTCAATCCATGAGTTACGGAAGGGACGTTTTACTCGTCCATACGATAGTCAACGTAGAATTTTTTGTACAAGTGCGGGAGAGGACTCCCGCAAGCAAAGACACTACACAAACCAAATTAAATCAAAAGGAAGCAATCTTGATTCAGTGATTAATTGAACAAACAAGGTTCAATACTTGACCTTAAGTGAGCTTAACAAAAAAAATTATATAATTCAATTATTGATAATAACCAACGAAAGAAATAATAATAGTTTTGAAGGTGGGTGGTAGACGCTAGGACGCGAGGATCACCCGTACGCGGCGACGACGCGAGAGCCACGACACGAAAAATTCTTGGGGAAAACTAACACAATAAATGAGTATGACCAATTTTTCCCTACACCGAAAATGTCCGTAATAGTAATGAACGACAAAGAATCAAAATTATAAGACCAATCAAATAATTAAGTAGCTGAAGGCTACTGAGTGACACGTCACGAGCAGACTCGAATTAAGTCCCAAACGGCCCCAAATACCACAAATACTTTATAAAGAACAGAACTAACAAAAACTGCTCAAAGAGCGTTCAAATAACGTTAGGGTGCAGAGCGACTTGACTAATCCCAGATCTCAGCGAAGAGTGCCCGTCGGGGCCGTACATCGCCCCGAGGATCCTCTAAATCTTTCCTACTCCCACCCAATCACGTGATGAAGCGCGGAGAATCCGGGTTATTCGATAATTTTGAATTTGAAATTTTCAAATTGTGCTAATTCCCAATTCCAGAGTCCCAGAAAACTGAGACTTGCGCCTCGCGGTCGGTGGATGTGATCCGCGTTGAGCGGCGCAGAAGCCAACATAATCCGATGCTCCCTCAATGTTGTAGCATCAGTTTTTTACTGGGCGGCCTTGTGCCACCGATCCATCGGTGAGGTGGTGGGGGTTCGCACGTAGAAGCCTGAGATGCCTGCTGGCGTGCATCGATCGTCTCTCGCGTCCTTCGTGGTGTGAGTCTCCCAGACTCGGTGTGTGCGTGCTCGTCGGCGTGCTACTCCTCTGGTGTAGCGCCCTCTTGTAGCCATTCCTGATGCTCCGCTCCACTCCCCTCGTCACGAAGCTCACGTAACCCACGGTGAGTACGATCGACAGAGTTCGAGAAAATAATCAAGAGAAGGTAAATAAAAGATATAAAAAAAATAAAATGACAATTGTGGCCCTGGGTGATCCGACTCCTCGCTGGGGTAAAAATACTAATTTTCCCCCCATGATCCGCCCTCAGTTCAGGCGAGGAACAGTACATGATTTTTTTATCATGTTACAAGGAAAAGCAACTTTTTTATTACTTTCATTCTTCTATATTACTTTTTTTCATGCAGTCAAATATCCTTGCTGTGCATGGAACTCGAAATAATGGATAATAATGAATGAAATGAGCATGGAATGTTTGTTTCCTTCTGATTCTGATTCTCAAACTTCAAACTTCAAATGAAGATCTGCTTAAGAAATATGGGGGGAGAAGAAAGAAAATTTCAGCACAGAATCGAAATTATTACCTGCGAAGTAGGGAAAGAATTCTGCAGCAATCTGTTTGAAGACGGAAAAGAAAATGTGAGAGGAGTTTTTCCGAAGAATCTATGAGTAGTGAGTGTTGTTCTTCATCTGAGGAAGTGCTTTGCTCAAGAATGAGAAAAAAGAGAAGGATAGATTCCAACCGAAAACGTCAGAAACAATTTCGCAAGCAGAATGCGAGAGTAATTAAAGAAAAGAATCAAAAGTATTATCTGTGTAATAAAGATAGACTTCGTAAGAAGAAAAATCAACCGATGGAACGCAGCAAGCCTAAGTTCTGTGGAGAAAATTCGTCGGATGATGTAGAAACGTTCAATATAGGAGCTTTAGATTGTGAATGTGAATTTTCGGAGCAATGTCATTTCGATTAGAAAAAGGTCGAGTTTCTCATAGTTGTTGCCACAACGGAAAAATTGCCTTGGAGGATTCACCTATTTTTCCAAATAAATTACGTCGGTTGTTCGTTGCTAATAGTAGGCGAGGAATTCATTTTCGGAGATTCATCCGCTTCTACAATAATGCTTTCTCTATGGCTTCATTTTCTCCCAAAGAAGAAATTAATTACCAAGGAGTGGGAAGTCGGGGGGCATGTCAACGCATGGGTCACGACAAGTCTTATTCCAAATGAAAAGAATACTCCACGAAATGCTCCAATTTATTTATGTGAACCGAAGGAAGCAATTAAATTGAGACAAATTGAAACTGGCAATTCATGACTTCTAAATATAATCCACAAAATCATGTCTACCAATGATTACGTTAAATTATATAAAAATTTATTCCAACGATACCACGAAAACCCACATCGAAATTCTGTTTTTTATTTTTTGCAAGCGTCACCTCCCGTTAATCAACAGAAAAGATACGACTTACCTTCTGGACTCGGAGCAAGAAGTGAAGTAGGAGCAGTTTTAGTAACTGGTAGAGAAGGAAATGTGCCACAGAATATTCAATTCAACGTTTATCCGAAAAATTTAATGCAATGTCAGACAATGCATAAATTATCGCAACATAGCGAGCCTATGATGTTTCCATTATTATTTCCGAAAGGACAAAAGGGATATTCTATCTATACGCAGTATTTGGCGAAGGGAAATAAGCGACATGTAACACCAGTTCAATATTTTGCGTGGCAACTGAGAGTTAAAAAAGATAACGCGTTTAATCCCTCACCATGGCAGGAAAATTGACTCAACCATATATTATTCATGATTATATTGTTAATGAGTGGAACAGACTAAATTATTATCGATCAAATCCTCATCAATTCCGACGAGAAACATGACAAGGTCTAATGGATCACGTTGAACGAAGTACAATAAATACTTCAGATCATGTACGATTGGGACAAGCTATTAAACTTCCTTCATCATTCACTGGTGGGCCAAGAGCAAAATTTCAACATTATCAAGATGCAATGGCAATGTCAAGAATAGTAGGACGACCAGATTTGTTCATCACTTTCACAGCCAATCCAAAATGGGATGAAATCGTGAATTATATAAGGAATGAGCCAAAAGGTCGAACCGCTTCAGAAATTCCCCATATTATAAATTGAATTTTTTTGTGAAATTGAGCAACTTACTCAGGGAAATCAATTCCGGTCAAGTATTTGGAAGCGTTTTAGGATTCACCTATACTATTGAATTTCAAAAAGGAGGATTACCGCATGCGCATTGCATATTTATATTATGTAAAAAAGATAAGATGTTGGCACCAGAAATAATTGATCGATTCATCAGTGCTGCAATTCCTGATCCAGAAACAAATCCCAGACTGCATGAATTTGTCATGAAACATATGTTACACGGTCCACATAGTAGCCGTACCCCATGTTGGAATGCAGAAGAAAAGAAGTGTTCTAAGAAATTTCCAAAACAATTTACCCGTGAAACTAAAATTGAAACTGACGGATTTCCTTTATATAAACGATCGGATAATCGAAAGAAATGTTATGTTAAATATCCTCGTCGAATGAATAAGAAATTGGTATGCGTAGATAATTCAATGGTAGTACCATACAATCCATATTTGCTGTTGAAGTATAATTGTCACATCAATGTACAATACTGTGGCTCTATTATGGCTATTAAATACTTGTATGAGTACATCAATAAGCCGCATGATCGTATTCGCGTGCAAATAAATAATCTGATAAAGAATGAAATTGATGAGTATGTTGATAGCCGATGAGTTAGTTCAATGGAAGCTGCTTGGAGATTATTGGAGCTACCAACGCGCGGGATAAGTCATAGCGTTATAAGGTTGCCAGTTCATCTTCCAGGTCATCAATATATTCGGTTTGAAGAGGATCAAGAGGAAACGGCGGTCAACTCTAATCAACATGTCACCAAATTAACTGCTTATTTTGATTTAAATCAGAATGATCAATCCGCTCGCCAATATAAATATCCAAAAATTCCTTTATATTACACATGGAATCAAGCTGGCCATTATTGGCAGAAGCGTAAACGCGAAACTGATAAAATAGTGACCAGAATGTATTCTGTGTCTCCAAAAGATATTGAACGATTGTTTTTTTAAATGTTATTACAGCACAGATCTGGTGCTACATCATTCGAAGCTTTAAGAACTGTGAAAGGGAAAATTTGTGCATCATTTCGCGAAGCAGCATATGAATTGGGATTCATCACGAGTTCTAAGCATATTGAAGATATGTTAGATGAATGTTATGCAACAATGATGCCGACGACTTTACGAAGTTTCTTCGCCTATCTATTATTAACCTGTGATAATATAGACGTTATGAGTCTGTGGAATAAGTATAAAGATTTCTTATGTGATAAATGCACAGAGCGTGAAGCATTGATGGAGATCGAAATGTTATTAAATAGTGAAGATAAATCATTAGTGGCATTTGGTTTTAACGAGACTGATGTGAATTCATTATTCAATGAATTTAGTGATCATCATACGATCAACGAATATCTGTTAATTGCCGAAAATATGAAGTTGAAATTGAATCGTGACCAATTGAAAGTATTCAATGCAGTAGAATTACTCATGAATGACAACTAAAAAATCTTATTTTTCGTTGATGGACCTAGAGGAACAGGGAAAACATTCCTGTATAAATGCTTGTACCATCATGGGCGGAGTTTAGAGAAGAATGTAGTATCAGTAGCGTGGACAGAAATAGCAGCCATTCTGTTGCCTAATGGACGTACTGCTCATTGATTCTTTAAATTACCAATCAATTTTCCAGAAAATGATGAAAATATCAGTCCAATTTATCTGACAAAACGTGCTAAAATGAATCTGGCCAAAACTGATGTAATTATTTGGGATGAAGCTTCCATGATTCCTGGTATCGTTTTAAAAATGATTGATGTTTCTCTGAGACATCTCATGAAATCGAAGATTCCTTTCGGTGGCAAATGCATTTTATTCGGGGGAGATTTCAGACAAGTTCTACCCATTATTAAGCGGGCTGGAAGAAAACAAACAGTCAATGCCTCAATAACGAGTCTCATCTTTTGGAATTTGATGGAACATTTTACTCTGAAAGTTAATATACCAGCCAATTCCCAAGTTTTTAGTGAATGGCTTCTTGATATTCGGAAGGGAAAAGTGGACACAGTGGCAATTTCTGCAAGCATGTTGTGTGAAAACGTAGTAACGGCTATATATGAGAGTAACTTTGATGAGGAAAACATCATGAAATGTGTCCTTTTAGCTCCTTTAAATGAACAAGTGAGCATCTTAAATGACCAAGTACTGAAACAATTCCCTGGAGATCTAATAGAATCTATTGGATATGATATTGCAACATCAAGTGATAGTGATGCCGTCGATGGTGTTGATATGACATCACGTTACGTTTTCAACCAGAGTATTTGAATAATTTAAACATCTCGGGATTACCTTCGCTTATTTTAAAATTGAAAATTGGCGTTGTTGTCATGTTAATACGAAATATCTGTATAGCAAATGGTCTTTGCAATGGTACTAGATTAATTGTTCGAAATGTAACAAGAAATATTCTCTTTTGTACTATATTGACGGGAGACAAAATTAGCGAGTCTGCTATAATTCCAAAAATAACCCTCAATACAAAGGATAATATAGAATTGCCATTCATTCTACATCGTACACAATTTCCAGTTCGGTTGGCTTTTGCAATGACAATTAGTAAGTCTCAAGGCCAGTCTTTCGAAAATGTTGGGCTGTATATAAATCCCAAGTCACCCATATTTAGTCACGGACGGTTATATGTAGTTCTTTCAAGATGCAAATCAATGTCAGGATTGAAAATGAAAATTGCTGGTGACGAGAATGCACAGAAGAAAAAATATGTAATGAATATCGTTTACAAAGAAGTCTTCAGTAGAGAGATGAATATGAGTGGAACCCCGTGAAAAAACCAGGAGGTTGGCCAGGGGAAGCATTCGTATGATATCTATACTGTTTAAAAAAAAAGTAAAAGTAAAAATTCACAAGAACCAACTTTTAAACAAATTGCCTCAAATATTTACTTAATCACTCTAATCTCTTAAAATTTCGAAATTAATATATGTCTTGAATTTTTAAACATTTAAATCTGAAAATTTAATATACAATCATGATCGAAACTCAACTAACTCTCTTTCCCTCAAACCATTTTACTTAATCCCACCAAATAAATCAACTATAAATCGTACAGGTGTTCACTTCCAATTGATAACTATGAAGCATGAAGACGCAAAATACTGTAAGGAAATAATGATTTCATTTTATAAAAAAAAAATTCGTGATATCAACTTATATAATGTGTATGAAATATTAAACATTAGTATTAAATGACGGCATGGACGAAGTACTCTCAAGACGTCTAGAAGACTGGGAAAACAATGTAAAATATTACAATGAAGGTATGATGATCGGCATTGTGGAGAACGTGATCCAGCAGGTTGAACATTGTACATTACATAGTGTTCATCTAAATATGGTACCTAACCAGAGTCACATACAATAGAAAGGTCAATTTTAATCGTTTTCATAAGAAATAAATATTTTTCTCTTCTATAAAAGTATTATGGAAAAATAGAATTATGAGAAATATGAATTTATGATATAAAAATTATAGATTCTGTCAAATTCAAATTCAAAAAATCCTAAATCATATTGATTATGGAGACGGCGACTATCAACGAGTGAGAACGCAAAATACTACGAAGAGAAATCGTCAAAAACAACCTCACAAAAAAAATCTCAAACCCAAAAGAACAAGTTCGGCAGCAGAATCACGTAGGAAGAGGAGAAAATCTACAGGTTACGGTGCTTAAGTAGAACTGGAACCTGGTCTAAGTGGTCTAAATGATCTCAAACTCTAAAAAAGAAAACAATTAAATATGAGCAAGAAAAAAATGAGGTAAACAGATTTGGTTAAGTAACAAGAACTTTCAATGTTTTGCTTTTCAAAAATAGGCAAAATAATAGTCAAAGTCAAATTGAAACAATTATGAAACGAAGACATTCTGCGATCTACGACATCATTCATATAGATCTAGAAAATAACGTTTAGAATGTGTGAGGATTTCATCCGAGAGGTGAGCGATTTTTGCCGATCTCGGAATATATAAAAAAGAAGCAGCAAAACTTAGAAAAAACCAATCTCTCAGGAGAAACAAAATTCTGGAGGTCTAAGGGTTAATTTTATAGGATGTCTGATCGTTTTCGTTAATCGAATTTTTCTGAAATGTCTGACCTTTCTAAATTTTTAGTCCCTCCTTCTTTTGACGTTCTTCATTCAAACTCTGAGAATATGGAAATGCATTCCTTCCCGGCTTGCTCTTATGTCAATGTTGAAATATAGCGCCCTACGCCAGTCTCCCTCTTTACCGACAGTGTGGCAGACTGTGTCGCCACGGCGCCGTTGCGCCTCTCAATGATATACTCAAAGAGGATAGACCTGAGTAGAGGCCCGGATCGGGGGGTTTGACTGACTCCAAAGATGTTAGTTGGTATCCCACGGGAAAGGTGGCGTCCCGGTCGAATTGTCGGTAAATGTGAGTCGGGTGCGTGAGTAACTCGGCAGTAGCAGTCCCGCTGTGACAGGGACAGGTTCGGAGGGGGATTTTTGTCCTCCTTGTACTCAATGTTTACTTTATGTTTTTCAGTTGATTTATTCGCCGACTAATTAATATTAAGGGATGATACAAAGACTGTTCAATGGAGAATTAAATTCCCCATCCATCAACCCCCGTTTCATCCCTTAATCTCTGCAATGAAAAAATTAATATTGCGACGAAAGTCACGGGGCTATAAGAAACCCAATGTTTTCTCGGCGCAGAGTGACTCCCCAATAATTCGCCCGCTAATTACAAAATCGTCGCTCCCCTCATAATTAACATTAAGGAATGAAACCAATGCTGTTCGATGGAGAATTAAATTCCCCATCCTTCAATCCCCGTTTCATTCCTTCCTCTCTGTAATAAGGAAATTAATATTGCGACGAAAGTCGCGGCGCTATGAAAAACTCGATGGTTTCTCGGCGCAGTGACTCCCGACAACTCGCCCGCTAATTAAAAAATCGTATCTCTGCTCCTAATTAACATTAAGGAATGAAACCAATGCTGTTCGATGGAGAATTGAATTCCCCATCCTTCAATCCTCGTTTCATTTCTTAATCTCTGTAATAAGGAAATAAAAACTGCGACGAAAGTCGCGGCGCTATGAAAAACCTAATGGTTTCTCGGCGCAGAGTGCTTCCCCATTAATTCGCCCGCTAATTAAAAACTCGTCTTTTCTCCTAATCAATATTAAGGAATGC